>NC_089324.1:9339334-9346834 GCF_036669915.1 Pocillopora verrucosa
CGCGTGGATAGGTGTTTACAATTTCTTCAATTTTTCCCAGAAGATTTGAATGCAGAGGTGATGTCTTGTCAACACAGTCAGTTTTTTTAGAGACAATGTCTCCAACTTTAAATTTTCTAGTTGGTTTTTCTTTTGGCTTTGGGTTATCATTTCGTTGTTGTACTTTTCCTGGTTTTCAGTTATTTTTTGTCGTTTTCTGGGTTGTTCGTCATGATGTTCACACCCTCTGTGGCTTTTTATATCATAAACAGCCTCATATGGCGTCATCTTTGTTGGTCAGTGGTAGGTAATGTTTCTAGTATAAGCTGCTTCTGATGCTTTTTCACACCATTTTTGAACACTTGTGGAAGAGGTGCTCTCATATCCTCTTTCCACGATCGGTTTGATCTTTCAACCAAACCCTGAATGGTTGGAGTTTGTGGAGAACCATGAGCCACTTGAATGCCGTTTTCTTCACAAAATGTTTCCAACCTTTTTTTTTGCAAATTCTTTACCATTGTTGGTTAGGATTTGTTTGGAAAACCATTGGTATAGCAGTAGCATTTGCATCCAGTAAGTACTTCATCAGCAGACTTGGCGTTCAGAGGTGTTACATAAACATATGTAGTATGATGATCAGTCATGTTCATGGCCCATGTGTGCTACTCGGTACAACGCAAGGACAGTTACGGAAGTCCATTAAATCTATCTCTAAGAGAGATATAAATGTCAGAGATTGAGTAGGTTTATCAACAAGCTTAACACGGCTAGTAACCGACTGCTGCTACGCATGAATTGGGCACAGGCTTTAGGTTTTACAAGAGGGCATTTTATGGGGAAAGAGTTATTGAAAGCTGTATAAAGTAAGCTTCATTTAGCTTAAACTTAGTGTAAGTGTATTCTGATTAAAAGGGTACATGTTCACAAACTGTATCCACCTACCCTGAGACTGGGTCAGTTGTTCAAAAGTCTCAATTATTTCCGGCTGTCTTTCAACACTGGTGAAGCCAATATCCTTTAAAAGGTTTCTATCAACCATTTCAAAGGTTCATCTAGAGATTTCAGCTTCTTCTACACTCCCGTCTAGTGCCTTTATCACGCCTGATGAAGGCATGAGACAGGAGTGTTGTTGTTCGTTCGTACGGACTGTAGGAAGACGGTCCAGGTCGACGGCTCCCAGGTGCTGCCTTCTATCCAGGTTGATCGGACGTACTGGATGAACTGTCTAAGGTTTCCCTCCTCGGTTACTTGCGACTCCAAACGCTCAAACTGTGGTACAATCTCGTCTTCAGGAAGGAACGGCAATGCCATCACGCGACGGATGAAGTCGTGAGTTCTGCGGTCATCCCTGTAGGACTGTTGAAGACCCAAATCCTGGACCTGAAGTAAGTAAGTAAGAAAAAATAATTAAGGTTTTTCATTAAAAAATGACCTCGTTTCAAAACTCATCGTTTCAAAATAAAGGTTATCTTATCATAAACAAAAATCCTCAATATTTCATAATTCGCATATCACTTTTGATATTTGTTTTTCTTCGTACTAAGTTACAAACGATCAACCGGTTTATACATTTATCTTATCTTATCTTATCTTATCTTATCTTATCTTGAACATTTCACATCTCACATTTTATATTTCGTATTAAGTGTAAAAGTTACAATTTTTCCTACTAACCTTTCTCCATAGAGCTTGAGTCCAGTGGAAGACACATCCTTTGATCTCAACTTCTGGCAGCAAACAACGACTCGCTGACCACATAGCCCGCTCGAAGTCTATGATCACCCTCTTAACTTATGGCTGGTTCTTCCAAGGACTCTTCCATGCTCACGTCTTCGGACTGTTCGTGTAGTTCGGGCTGGTTCGGTTGGTCTGCAGATTCGTCAAAGAGGTCTGCGGAGGCGTCAAATAGGCCATCTGAGAAGAAATGCAAAACAAGTTATTAAAGTTTGATGATTATGGAAAATAATCGGAATCACCCCAAAATACCGTGACCTAGCCCCTTTAATTCTATTAATGAACTCTCTCTACTGTTAGAACGGCAAGAGGACAGTTAACTTTGATAACATCTTCATGCAATTAAAGTGCTACTCACCATCGTCAGATCGTGTGCCTTCTGCTTCCAGCTGGGACCGGTCTTCCAGACTTGCACGGGGCAGCACCAGTCAATACCATTGCCTTCTCTTACAGCGGCCTGGTACTCTTCTTGGGAAATGCCAGTGTTACACATACGATGATTCCAATGGTAACAGCCATCGCATTGAATAGCTTGTTGCCTGGGCCTGACCGGAGTTCTGCAGATAATACAGTTGATAAGTTGCGCGGAAGCCATAATAGTTGTCGTAGTGATCGTGTTCGAAGTAGCGTATTCCTAATTGTGAATGGTCGTAGATCAAATGATCGAATGGCCATCTTTAGGTTATCTATGTCTTTTATACGAACAATCGCTTGGATTGGATAAATTAGACAATAGATTCCAATTAGCAAGTTTTTACAAACAATAAGTTTACACACCTATTGATATGATAATTAAACAAGCCCGCCCACCCACGCGCAAATGTTTCCTCATAGGTCCACTACACAAAACATTAAAAAGATAAATCTAAACATTTGTGTTTCTTGATAATAAAGTTGGTCATTATTCTCAATAAATGACTTTTATACTGTAAAATCAATTACGCTTAAATGTTCTTCCGCGCGCGAGAGGCGGGCGTGCAAACTCGGGTGTTCATGACACGTGGAGCGTGCGAGTTTGACATGTGAGGACTGGGTCAGTTTTTTAGAACAGTTGAACGGACTAGAATGAGGAATTTGGTTATGAAAGAATGTTTACAAAGTAAAATACATCAGATCAGTGGAACTTCGCAGGTTTGTTCAAAAGTTAAGTTAATTTGTAGAAAAGTTAGAGCGCGAGTCCGTTTAAAAGACAAGTAACAAATTACGAGTTGTTTGAGGGCTAATAAGTATAGGATTTTAGCAATCCTCCCATTGTCAGTTGTTTCTGTTTGACTTTCAGATTTTGTATTAAATGTACAGAGGTGTCTGTACTGGGAAGGTTGATTGACAAATGATTCAGAGGTACATAAGCCACTGCTCCTTATATAACATGTTTTTTTATTAAACAGAAACTGGAGTCCCTGTGTCAAAGGAAATATGGGGACCTACATGTAGCTTTATGACAACTCAAGTCTCAGAGGGAATGTAAGGACTCTGCTCTTGGTAAACTGTTATTAGTTTAGGACTCAATAGTGTTTCTCTTGATCAATGAGCACAGTAGCAGCATTGTTTTACATCTGGAACTTAAAAGAGTCAAGCCTCATAAGTCTCTCATGAGGTTTCTACATGAGTTTCCCCTGGAATTCTGAAAAAAAGTACACATAGTAAGTCTATTTTGAATTGTGTTTTTCCCTAGCACATTGGGATGGATGGCCGTCATTCAGTTCTGTCTAATGGCCAAGAACAAGAATTGTTATGCATTGTTCATATGGTGGAGTTTCTTTAGAATCATGGAAGGCAAGGATGGACAGAAAGTGATGGCAACAACTACAAGAAATGACATTTAGGTATGCCATATTACTGGAATAAAAATAACCTTCATTTCAAAGAAGACACAATGAATTTCAGTGGGCAAGACAATTATTCTTGCTGGAGCAAAGAGAGGGCAGGTAGATGATATGTTCATACCCTTACAATCACAAAAACATTGAATGTACTTTTGCTGCCACAGAGGAGCGGCGTGAGGCACTAAAGTTTTGAAAAGTGCCAAAAGAGCAAGAACCACATCCACAGAAAACAGATCCGAATAAACCATGGGAAAAATCTATTGAACAGGCCAGGAAACTGTGCTGCTCTCATGAACATGTACATTACTAAGCGGACATCACTAATATTCTTGTAGGTGGTGCACACACACTTGAATTGAATGCAAGGATACGTCAAACTATTGCCAATGAACAGTGTTTACCTTTTGGCTTACTTTGGAGAGAAAATGAACTTACCATTGTTTTGACGAAAGATGGAGAGACAGTTGTGACGATTTTAGGTCTGTTATGTGTGTCTGACCTTGGTCAGTGGAAGCTCTATCTCAGAACAATATCAGCAGTAATAAAATGAATGTAGTCTATGAATGGTTGTTTATACAGTTGTACCACTTGGAAATGTAAGCAGAGTGGTGATGATTTCTCTTCATGAAATTGATGAAGCTGGAAAACCACTCTACACTGTAATTGACTTTATGTAGAATTTTTCCAATCAGTACTGGTGCAGTTGTTGTCCTTTATTATCCTGTCAAGAATGACATGATCTTGGCTAGAGGTGATGACGAAGACTCTTTTTGGAAAGTACTTATTATTTCATTCAGTATGAGACAAAAAACTGTTACCGTCAGGGTTTTTGAAAAGCAGAGGGATAATGTCATTTGCTCGGTTCCATTTCAAAACATACAACTCTATTCATTACGAAATCATTATAATTTATACAGAGAGCGGTACTCGTGCTTATGTTAATTGCATAGTTGTGCGTGCTGTGCGAGTGTGAAGGCGACAGTTACATAGTGTAACACCTTTCCTCTTTTGAAAGATGACAGTTACAGATAGCACAATTTGATTTTAGTCCATAACAAAGTTCCTAAACCTTGGGGGAGGCCTTCGTTGTCTCATGGAACGGCGTAACGTAGATATAGGCCCTTGCTCTACTGGTTCTACCAGTTGATCCGTGTGTAAAGGCTCATTTTCAGGAAAGGATACAATTTCCAGGTGGTCTTCTGCTCTCTCATTTTTGTCCTCTGGTTCAACCTTTGCCTCTCTAATCTGCGTGTGATTCCTCCGAACTGGTCCCATCGAGGTGTTAACAATGCAAGACCTTGGTGCAGTACTTCTAATAACTTTTCCATATATCCAAGGTTGGTGCTTATTTGCAGGCCTGGGTTTAACAAACACATTTTCCCCTTATGAAAACTCTTTGAGGGGCTGTGAGACCCTCTTGTTGTACTGAGGCATTGACCTTCGTCTTCTGTATTCTATGTTTTCATACACCAGACTTGGTGACGCTACCTGAGGGGTGAGTTGGTGGTCTGCTGTAGGGATGATGTCTTTGAGTCTTCTTGACATGAGACGCTGAGCTGGTAAGTAGTTGTAACCCTGTTAAGGCGTGTTTCTGTACTCTTCTTTCCCATTTACCCGGCTGTAGTAAGCTGATTTGACTATGGTGAAACCATATTCTTGAGTGAATCTTAAGTATTCGTGACTTTCGAATTCCGTGCCATTGTCTGTTATCAACTCATCTGGGATCCCATGGCGAGCAAACTGTCGCTTCATTGCTTTGATCACTGAGTTAGCCGTGGTGTTTCCGCTGAGGGTGTGGGTGCCGCTTGATTTCGTATCCTCGTCTCCCATGACGCAATTGACTCGTTTTCTTGTTGCAGTAGGTATAAAAACTTTTGTCGTTCCCCTGACACTCCAACCCTAGTGCCATCTCCTAGCGCACTTCCCTTAGCCATTGCTATCGAACGGATTACTTTTTAAGTACTCTACTATTTCTTTCCTCATGGTTTCAGGAGATCTTAAAGTGCCCATTCTCTTTGCCTGGTGCAATAGTGCAGCAAATTGGCAATTGCCACCTCCAGGAGGATTGTAGAGCAATTTAAAACCCTGGTCTTCAATAGCCTTTGCATGATCATCTCTTCTTATAGGCATGTAATACTTTTTTTAGTGGTCAATTTTCCTCTTTTTAGACAGCTTGGCGCATTTTTGTTTCTGTTTTCACGCTCTAATGTGAGGCTTGTGATATCGTTCACAGAGACCCATTTCCTTTCTTCCTTCCCTGAAAGTGGTGAGGTGTATGAAACCTTATAGGTGGGCAACTTGATCTTTCGTTTCTCGATACGACCCTCCGTCACATGCTGTTTATTCGATGGTTTCCCTCTCAAACGTATATACACTTTTTCTCCGCTGCTGTAAACCAAGGGCGGATTTAAGCAAAGTTGTTTTCGCTGCATCCGCTTGTCGCATCTGCTCGTGGCTTTTTTAGCTCAGTTTCATAATTTCAAAGCTTGCCGCGAACGCCGGTAACGGTCATTCTTAGTTGGGCGAGCCCTCCCAGCACTAGGAAGGATTTCGTCTTGTAATCTGCTCTGAAGGCGTTACAATTTCGTGCAAAGTATATTTCGAATGGTGTTTTGTAAGCTATCACCTCCTTGTTATTTAGAATTCTTTGATAAAGAGGGAGCTGTTTCGCCCTCTCTACACCGTCTTGACCTATCTTTCGAAGGTCATATTCCATCTTTGATCTTAGTGCCCTATAATAACGTTCTACTTTGCCTTGTGACTGGTTATGGCACGGGCGACTGTAAATCAATTTTATATTCATGCGATCGCGAAGTAATTTCAAGGCTTTCTTGAACTCCCCTTTCCTCCCAAAGGAAACGGCTGAAAAAATCAATCACTAATAGAACGTATGTCCATTCATCTTCACAAATCCTTTTCTGCTCATATCTATCAACCTGTTTGGTGCCTGACATGAGCGTCTCTGTCTCTGATAGGTGTCAGTTTCGCCTTATTAAGAAACTTAGCATTTCGGCGATGATTACTTTTGTCTATGTTTCGTATAATTCGTGTTTTAGCTCGACTTACTCCTAAAAATTTGCTGGGCAAATCTTTGTGTTACTGTCAGCTTTTTTGAAACTGGAAAGTTATGCTCTTTACGCGCATGTCATTCTCATAGTGCCGATTCAGTAGAAGAAAAGTCCGTTTCAGAGTCAGTCCATGCTACTTTATTTAATTTCTGATCGTTAAGGAGATCAGTGCATCGAGCAATCCCTGTTTCCTTTATTTTTTTAATTCTTTGATTGATCAATTAGCATATCCGTTAAAAAACGGCTCACGCGATTAGCTGTACTCACATCTCAGAGAGAGCAAGGGCACAAATTTTTGCGTGACTGGGACATCATTTACAACCTTCAACACCTACAGCCATTTTTAATATTTTTCATATCTCACTCGTGTGACTGTTTCCGGTCTCATATGAAACGTACTAGAGTAACAAGTATGCGCTAAAAAGACCTGTTTCTTATTTCGAATTACAGTGCGACCTCATCCGTAGGAACTTTTTTAGCCATTTTTAATATTTTTCATATCTCACTCGTGTGACTGTTTCCGGTCTCATATGAAACGTACTAGAGTAACAAGTATGCGCTAAAAATACCTGTTTCTTATTTCGAATTACAGTGCGACCTCATCCGTAGGAACTTTTTTAGAAACAAGTGCCTTTTAATTTGAAGCCCAAAAAATTTGCGTCGGTGAGCTCGTTCATGACATGCTCCAGATTTTTGTAAAATGTCTGTTTTGTGATTGGCAATCTGAGCCGATGATTTGTGATGACATGCTGGTCAGCAGCTTCTTTTCATTTACACCTGTTAAATGTAAGTAACTGAGTATATAATTTGATGCAGGCACACGCAACACCTTATCCGTTTGTCGGATTTGTTACATGCATTTCAAGATCAAGAGAACGTAACTGTCCCTGTTA
>NC_089324.1:9354334-9404334 GCF_036669915.1 Pocillopora verrucosa
CAGTGTTGAAGCGTAGAATACATGTTTGTTAACGCAAGATCTAACGTAGCATCCTTGCGAGTAGGGACCTTAATGATTTGTTTCAGGTGAAAATGTCTCAAAAACCCGTTAATGTCCAATCGGTTGAAGTTGCCAGATATTAAAAAACCACAGTTTGGATATTTAGACTCAGCCAGGGCAAGGGATTAAAAAAGATGGTTGCAAGTAAAGGTATCGTTTGCCTTTGGTGGGTGGTAGATTACAGGGGAAGCCTCGTGCGAGACAGTTCGGTCTTAAATAATGCCATAGGCTTTCATGATCATTGCAACAGGCTAATTCGATCAGTTTTTGGTACTTGCACTTACCCCTCTTGATGTAAACACAAAGGTCGCCGTAGGCATCACTCTTTCAGTTTTTCTGGACCAAAGAATAAGCAGAAATGTCAACAATGCCATTGGATAGGCAGTCTTTCATCCAAGTCTCTGTAATGAATGCAAGTTCAATTTTTGTTACGGAAGATAAATTCACTAACTTCATTCATTTTTGGGAGGAGGGACATAGCATTTGATAACATCAGGTTGGGTACTTTAGCCAGACTTTTCCTACTGAAATCGATAGCTGAGTCAGATCTGTTCTCCTGAGAACAATAGATGACAAGACTGTTGTTAATTTAGCTGGTATTTAAGGTGTTACCTTGAATATTTTATTGGTTTGAGCTAGGTTTATGCAAATGGTTGTCTCTGTGAATTTCCGTTTTCTTGGTCGAAGGAAAAACAGCAAGGTTGAAATTACACTGACTCCTATACACTCGCGGTCCCGTAGAGGTAGGAATAGGTCTATGTTTTCGTGGTCCAGCTCAGCAGCCACGACATGTCGATTCGAACCGCGCAATGTTCAGTCTGGTCAGTCTACGCCATAAGTCTGGACAAAGATGCTTGGAGGCCACCGCCAATGAGATTACATTTAAGAAGGTTCTTGTATAAACAATTGCCATTTTTCTGCAACTCTTCTTCTCCAGAATCTTGTTTGTTTTTTTTTGTCAGAATTAACACTGTGTGTGTTCTTTTCTGCAAGGGAAACAATTTCAATTTGATGGAGAAGTAGAAGTTGGTCCTAGCGCAAAAACTGGGGCATAATCTTCTCCATAAAGGGGGTAAGAAGGGGGGGGGGGGGAGAAAGAAGAGCGGGAAGAAAGAGGAGCGCGCACGGAAAAGTTGCTATAATGAATGTGGTCAGATTACCAAGGTGAGATATCCATTTATTCTTTGCTAGTTACCTAGCATGAAAACATATTAAGCGCCTTTTACATTTCGTGCAGCGAATTGTACTCCTGTTTAACTGGAGGCAGTTTTCTTCGCCTTCCACTCCTCGGCCTTTTTGGCGAGCCATTCCTCTCGCGGAATTTGGCCAGGTTCGTTGGGGCAGTAGGTTTGGCCAAAATACTGAGAGTGGCCATTTTCTTTGGACATCGGCTGCTTACATTTCCGGCATGTGTAGGCCATCCGGACCTTTTTGGAGGTTGGTAACCCTTCTGCCTTTGCAGCGGCCCTCTGCTCTTCTTCAAACTTTTTTTTTCTATGCCGCCAGGCTATTGTTTTTGATAGGGTTTCAGTTACGCCTGTCGAAATTAAATCGATTTCTAGGATGGTTATCGTGATAGTTTTTGTGGAGCTATAACAACAAGAAGAAAAACAAAAGAGAAGTGAACAATGCATACATTATGACTTAAAACTCATAAAGTGTGGAAACTTTCCGCAACAACAAAAAAAATCGTTCTCAGGACTTTTTGAAAAGTAAAGAAAGGGTTTACATCTTCATGATACGGAATAAAGCGGGTAATCATCTTGCTCCTAGAGTTCAATTAGTCAGCCGTTACTTACCACTTGTTGGGACACTGACTTCGGCAACAGACTCCTCAATGGAAGTAAGCGATGGTGGAGTCTCTGTTAGGTTAACTGGCTGTGGCGGAGTGCGGGGCAGCTGCTGCGCCGGGAGCTGTGCATCCCTACTTACAACTGGGGGTTCAGGAACTGTCAGCCCTTGCATAAGCATTTTCACCTCCTCTAACCTTTTTTTGTTTTTGAACCTGTTCATGTAATAAATCAATTTCCGTTTTCTTGGTCGAAGGAAAAACAGCAAGGTTGAAATTACACTGACTCCTATACACTCGCGGTCCCGTAGAGGTAGGAATAGGTCTATGTTTTCGTGGTCCAGCTCAGCAGCCACGACATGTCGATTCGAACCGCGCAATGTTCAGTCTGGTCAGTCTACGCCATAAGTCTGGACAAAGATGCTTGGAGGCCACCGCCAATGAGATTACATTTAAGAAGGTTCTTGTATAAACAATTGCCATTTTTCTGCAACTCTTCTTCTCCAGAATCTTGTTTGTTTTTTTTTTGTCAGAATTAACACTGTGTGTGTTCTTTTCTGCAAGGGAAACAATTTCAATTTGATGGAGAAGTAGAAGTTGGTCCTAGCGCAAAAACTGGGGCATAATCTTCTCCATAAAGGGGGTAAGAAGGGGGGGGGGGGGAGAAAGAAGAGCGGGAAGAAAGAGGAGCGCGCACGGAAAAGTTGCTATAATGAATGTGGTCAGATTACCAAGGTGAGATATCCATTTATTCTTTGCTAGTTACCTAGCATGAAAACATATTAAGCGCCTTTTACATTTCGTGCAGCGAATTGTACTCCTGTTTAACTGGAGGCAGTTTTCTTCGCCTTCCACTCCTCGGCCTTTTTGGCGAGCCATTCCTCTCGCGGAATTTGGCCAGGTTCGTTGGGGCAGTAGGTTTGGCCAAAATACTGAGAGTGGCCATTTTCTTTGGACATCGGCTGCTTACATTTCCGGCATGTGTAGGCCATCCGGACCTTTTTGGAGGTTGGTAACCCTTCTGCCTTTGCAGCGGCCCTCTGCTCTTCTTCAAACTTTTTTTTTCTATGCCGCCAGGCTATTGTTTTTGATAGGGTTTCAGTTACGCCTGTCGAAATTAAATCGATTTCTAGGATGGTTATCGTGATAGTTTTTGTGGAGCTATAACAACAAGAAGAAAAACAAAAGAGAAGTGAACAATGCATACATTATGACTTAAAACTCATAAAGTGTGGAAACTTTCCGCAACAACAAAAAAAATCGTTCTCAGGACTTTTTGAAAAGTAAAGAAAGGGTTTACATCTTCATGATACGGAATAAAGCGGGTAATCATCTTGCTCCTAGAGTTCAATTAGTCAGCCGTTACTTACCACTTGTTGGGACACTGACTTCGGCAACAGACTCCTCAATGGAAGTAAGCGATGGTGGAGTCTCTGTTAGGTTAACTGGCTGTGGCGGAGTGCGGGGCAGCTGCTGCGCCGGGAGCTGTGCATCCCTACTTACAACTGGGGGTTCAGGAACTGTCAGCCCTTGCATAAGCATTTTCACCTCCTCTAACCTTTTTTTGTTTTTGAACCTGTTCATGTAATAAATCAAGATTACTAAAGAGAGACAGCAATATATCTAAAAATCCGTAGTTGCGTGAACACTTATTTCCTCTAAAAAAATGGTTGTAGGCATAATGAACTATTACTTGTACAGAGTTTAATCTGGTGATGGAAATTTTGATCTTAATGAGGGCTTCTTAAACAAAATGAGGAGAGTGAGGTTATGATGCACAATGGAGTCATTTACCATTTGGATTGAGTAGCTTCATTGATACATTACAGCTGCAATGAAGTTTGTCGTTGAAGTCTGCTGTTGGTTACGGCATGCCTGATTTTGTTATATTTGTTGATGACCACTTTCCACTTCGATTGATAAGGGTCGTGTGGCCCAGTGCCTCTTTTTTCTTTGCACACGTCACATACCCTGACTCAGATTGCTTCCACAACTCTACTTTTCGAAGGGGAAAACGCCGGAGGTCCAGCTGTCACAAAAGATCTAAAGATTGAGAAATATGATTAAATTGGTTTCACTTTTGTTCACTAGTCTTTTTTTTAATATTAATCCCTGTTACATGTTTGAATGTCAAAACCTCTGTGTTACCAGTTTCCAGCTACGATTATCAGGAATCAACATCTGTGGATGACTACTACTGAAAGAAACTACACGTAATTCAGAATTTCACATTGATTAAGAGTAATACCTGGCCATTGACTCCACACATATGTGTCAAGATCTGTTTTTTAACTGCTGAAATCTTCTCTTCCCTTTTTTTAAAATGGGGCGCAAATGTTAGGGCTTTCCGGTCGTACTCAGAAAGGTCTGCGTAGAGGCATGCAATGCTCTCCACTTCTGCGTTCGTCACAAATTCGCCTACGTTGAGGATCGCACTCTCCAGCCTAGAGACTCTGTCCCAGTCTAGGATACCTATAGAGTCCGCAGCAATGCTGCTGTCATCCCAAAAAAGAAAAACATGTTTAACCCGTTTAATGTTTCGTCGGTTTCACTTTTCTGTTTGTTTTTGTCTTCTTTTTTATTCTTTGGTGATTTAAAACGTACCTCCGTTCCACTGTCATTATCCGAGGAGTCCTCGGGTAAGGCTAGTGTCAGATCTTGCACTTCTGTGTCCTCCATTAGGTCAGTCTCGGAACTTTCGTAATGTTCGAACACCTCGTCAATTTCTTTGTCTAGTTCTTTTTCAGCCTGGGAATCTGATTGTGTGCGTAGATATTCTACACCAATATGTTCGCCAGAGAACACGTCCGGTGGAGTGAAATTGGGGAGAAATGCTTCATTACGAAGACTCCTGTGCACACTATTCAGAGTTTTCTCTAAAGAAATATGGAGGTGCAAAAAGAGTGTGGGGTTTCTGGTTCTTGAACAGCACTTGATGCACATTCAGTATTCCATCTGGTAATTCCCTCCAGAAGATATGCTTAAAATGAAACAGCGTTGGCAGCAGTACCTTATAACGGAAAATATGCATTTGTCCGGAATAATGTCATGTGGTGTACTTATCTTAAAGTTGAGTATTTGACAGAGGAATGTTGGCACGACCAGCTCAGCCAGGATTTGATCCTTACCATCACAGTGTGCCATCACAAATTTTAAAAAAAGTGAATAAGAGCAGGAGCTGTACATTCCACTATGAGTGGTATGATAAAAACCAGATTTGAAGCAGTTTTATAGTTCAGATTTTCAAGGAAAGGAGGGAAAGACGCATACATGGGGTTATCGATCTGCGTTAAGCCTGTGAAATGAAGAGTTACAAAACATCAACGGTGTGCTTACCTGGAATAAATCGTGCCAGATGTAGATGAAAAATTTCCAGGGAAGTAGTTCTTCGGGCACATCTCATCACTGGTAGTTTGACTACACCCTTAGTTATATGCCCTGTTCTGATGTATAATGGAATTCCCGGATCCTGGATGCGTGAAGTGTGTCGCTTCTGTTCAGGCCACACAGATGATAACACGTCTTCCCTGAATAATGGAACACCAAGCGCATCTGTCGCTGAGGACATGTAATAATAATAATAATAATAATAATAATAATAATAATAATAATAATAATAATAATCCTTATTTGTTACCTTTGGCGATAAGAATTATGGTAATATTACAATAAAAATTCAAAACACTACATATTGTATATACATATCAAATCAAGTTAAGTTTAGCACCTCTAGGAACAAAAGATTGTTTGTGCCTTACAGTGCGTGATACAGGTATTCTGAGGTGCGCTGGGTTAGTCTCACAATATCTTAGATTATGGCCATGATCCACTGGCTTTTCTAAAAAACGTTTACAAGGATGTGCTTCAGATTTTAGGATACGTTTAAACTCTTTCCTCGTCAAATTCTGACGCCTAGTTACAAGTGACTCAACAGTATCCCAAGGGAGACCAATGACATTTAGACATCTATTCTGTACTCTCTGTAGATCTTCTTCGAGGTAAATGGGCAGCCCTCCCCAGACAGGCGAGGCATATTCTAAAACAGGTCTAATCTTAGTGATATAAGTTGTAAGACCATTGTCCCTGGGGAGATGGGCTGTTCTACAGACCCTAAGATAGTGGATCCGTTTACACGCTTTGCTGACAATACTTGAGACATGTGTATTCCACTTGAGATCGTTCTGTACATATACACCCAGTAGTTTAAACTCTGAAACCCTCTCCAGTTCAGTAGGCCCGATATTAATAGGAGCAGGAATTGGACAAGACTTTTTGAAGATGATCCACATATCTTTGGTCTTTTTAGCATTCAGCTCCATTTTATTCTGCACAGCCCATCTTTCCATTAACATTCCATTAACAGCCCATGTTTACCATTAATGAATCAATAAGTTGAGTTGCCTCTCCAGTCCCTCTCGTTCAGCGACGGCAATGGCGGGCCATTCCCTCTTTCTTCACTGCCTTTTTTTTACGGCTCAAATATACAGCGCACGAGGCTCGCTATAAAAACACTGTAAAGAGGGTGGCTCTCACTGTTGCAGGCTGAAGCAAGACGCCGCATAAAATGGAAAATGTCCAAACGAACAACCATGTTGGACCAACCACTGAATAGGGAGTTAAATTTCGACTGACCCTGAGTTCCACAACAATCCCTGTCAATTACCAATCACCAATCCTCTGCTGGTTTCACCCCAGCAATCTCGAACCTTTTCACCGGCCCATTGGCCATCGGTTTAAGAGAAGATGTGCTCTCTGGTGCTGTTAACACAGATATCACAATCTCACCCCTTTCATTACCGTAGTTTGTTACCCAATTCGCACTCTCAGCCTCGACACCTGACACCTTGAATACTTTTTTCGTAGAATCAACCTTTAAGATAGTCCCATAGACAGACGTAGCTGTTGCCATTAGAAGATCGAGCCGATTGTACACGTCGCGGAAATAGCGAGCAAGAAACCATTTTGCCGTTGGGATGTTTTTCGTGGGATCTCCTATGGCGCTCACACCTGCTCAGGTAACTTTTGCACTTCCGCATCCACTCTTCGCTCATTGAATTTTTTTTTGAATGGAAGTAGAACTGTTGCCGAGAGAACGAGCTCGGAGAAGGGAAACCACGGACACGACTGGAAATAGGGCCCTTATATCGTGAGAGAGCTGCTGAAGTAGCCAGGCATCCTAAGCTATGAATGTACCCTTGCAAGAACCACAAAAGTGGTACTCAGCAGCCAAGTAATAATAGTCCTTACATCCAGGACCAGTCTCACTCTCGTGTACAACCTCTTCGACTGCAACGATCTCGGCGGTTCAGTACATCTTGGACACTTCAGATCAACCCTCCACATACGCCGCGGCATCCACAAGAAAAGACGTCTTAGGAAATAATCTTCGGGACGGGGGACAGAACTGCAATTGGATCCTGGTGGAGGAGGCGGGTGCCACCAGTTTTTTAGTGAGTTAGTCAGAGTTCTCTTAGAGTTGCAGAACAGTGTTTTCCCAGCCTAGCAATGAACTTTGTGTGACATATTCTTCTTCCATTCACCAGGCAATCGAAGAAAAAATTAACAGGCTGTCTTTTTTGGGAGTCTATAAAACAAAAAGTATGACACAAAATTATATATCATGCTGGCCTCACAAATGATTATCAATACAATAGGTTATCGTGCACCAGTAGGGAGGACGGCATCACAGATGACATTACTATAGCAGCTGTATGTACACGTACCTCAGTTTCCTGAAACAGCTCATATAATATGTCATCATGTCATTGTATTCATATTAAAAAAAATTATTACAAAATAAACATTGAAAAAAAAGTAATTCTACTAAGATAAATATTACCTTTGGATTCACTTTATCAGTAGATAGACCACTATGTAAAACTAAAGAGGATAGCACCATAGATGACACCATTGGAGTAGCTGTATGAACAGGTGCTTGAGTTTGCTGAAAACAGTCAATTGTGTAACCAAAAAATGCAACCTTGTAAACTAAGAAAAGTCTAAATTACACCATGCTAACCATTTGTTATCTCTTAGAATGGTTTAATACTGATAACAACTAAACACTTACATGATCATGATGGAAATCACATTTACACTGTGTCCTGTTTCCAAAGATGTCTGCTCAAGCCTTTCAGTGCCCTCTTCTTTGCCCACTTTGAATTCAGGGGAGGTTCATTTCCACGACCAAATACATACTCTCCCTTACCAAACAGCCGTAGTCTCCTTATCCACTCACTTGAGTCTAGACCTGTCTTTGGCATGGCGAGTTTGGACGTCTACACAAATTGTATTGACAGAAAATACCACTTGTTATAAGAATAAATGGTGTGCATTTAAACTATTTGCAATCAATTAGGAAAAAAACAGGCAAGGAAATCGCATGAGACACAGTATTGATTTCTGTAAAAGGCGGGAAATGTTGAGTCGATTTACTTTAATCTTGATATAATTTGAAAACATACCATTTAAAAAGCCCTTTATTAACTTAGAGGAATATAGTAATTTAACCTCTAATTGCTTAACCTCTGAACATCTAAATTAAACTCAAGCTCACAGAGAACAAATGATGATAGACTGCGCATAGACTTGTGTTCCATGCTTAATCGATGCATGATGCCTTCGTACCTGCCTGTGACATCGACGAATTCTGACCGCAGCTGTCTTATTGAAAGGAACTTTAATCTTGGATTGAACTCTTCAGAAATCCTAAGCTTTCTTCTTCTCGTACACGGAGTACGACTCAGTATTCGACAGCTAAAGAGGGTCCTCTTCTCAATGGAGTTATGTAGAATAAAAAATCACAGCGATCCGCACGTAGTCATTGCTGTGATTGAAAAAGAGCACGAAGGATCTTGTAGTTTGATTGGATATCGGCAGGTGCATCAAAGACTTCGAGTAGACTATGGCTTGGTGGTCTGCAGAGAGACAGAGAGACAGTTCAGCTTGCAATGAAACACCTCGACCCTGGGGGAGTTGTGAGGCGATCACGGCACAAGTTAAAAAGAAGTACATACTCTGCCAAAGGACCTAACTTTATCTGGCATTTAGACGGATATGAAAAATTAAAGCCTTTCGGTTTTAGTATTCCTGGAGCCATAGATGGCTACAGCCGTCGTATACTAGGGCTCAAGGTCGGGTCATCAAATAATAATCCTCGAGTCGTGGCACGGCACTACCTAGACTGTGTTAAGGACCTCGGTGGCGTTCCACGAACCGTACGTGGTGACGGAGGCACTGTAAATGTCAACGTTGCAGCGATGCAGTGTTTTTTTTTAGGAAAGAGGGTACAAACTCAATGGCTGGGGAGAAGAGTTTTCTGTATGGGCGTTCAGTCTCCAATCAACGAATTGAAGCTCGGTGGTCTTTTCTTCGAAAGAATGAAACTGATTGGTGAATCAATTTTTTCAAAAATCTAAGGGAGGTTGGTTTATACTGCGACGATGATGCATTACATGTAGAATGTCTACAGTTTCGCTTTTTGCCTTTGTTAAAAGAAGAACTCAACCACATTGCACAACACTGGAATCTACACAAGATCAGACCATCAATTAA
Organism: Pocillopora verrucosa; assembly: GCF_036669915.1. Taxonomy (NCBI): domain Eukaryota; kingdom Metazoa; phylum Cnidaria; class Anthozoa; order Scleractinia; family Pocilloporidae; genus Pocillopora; species Pocillopora verrucosa. Next base: position 9,363,738 of record NC_089324.1, read on the forward strand.
TCAAGAATCGCCTCCTGGACGACCAGACGTATTCTACTTTTTGCCAGAATTGAAAGAAACAATCAGTGGCGGTGACCGAGGAAATGTGCTGTGACAATTGCGCCCTACCTTTTGATGGCACATTGCCAAGGCTAATTCAAATGGCTATGGAAGAGCATAATCTGCAAATGGCAAGTACGGCCACAGAAGCCTCTGTTCTTTACAGCGAACTTCTTTATCATCTCGAGAGTATGATGTGAGGTATTATTTGTATGCTTGAAGTGATGTAATGCAAAAGGTAAATTCATTAACTCAATTTGGCACTCAGTCAGCCTTCCTCTTGCATTTTAAGACTTATTAATGGTAAAAAATTTGAAATGACTTTTTTGATAGGAGGTTAAGGCTTCATGAATGAGTAATGACCGGTAAATCATAGAGGAACCTTAGATTTCTTGTGGAAAAAAAACATTACCGTCTGTTTGTTTCATTGTGTTGTTGATTTGGTTTTCTTGTCATTAGTTTTCAGAAGTAAACAATGATATTCTTAAAGAGCAGATTATCACGTTTACAAGTAGTAACTCAACACCCAAGTCATGAACAGTGACCTAATCTTGCTTCTTGTTTTATTTTCCTTAAAGTAATCTCAACATGTTACAGACGTGATCAAAACCTATTTACGTGTAAATGTACGATGGCTGCAGTGGTGATAAGGAATGGAGGGTAAAACTGCACATTTCAATTTGCCTTTTATAATACCCTTCTCCTATCAGGCATAACCCTACCTGCCTTTTCCAAAAGAAGACAAAATTTGCTGCCTTTTATAAAACCTTTTTCCTATCAGGCATAACCCTACCTGCCTTTTCCGCAGCCTTCCTCTTTGTTGTCTTGGAAAGTCTGACTCTTTGAAAGATTCATAATTTCTGCCAAGTTTCTCTTCATTTCAGATCTTTTATCATCTTTGGACATACCGTCTCCCTTGCAAAATGCCGTACGTTTCACTCGGTCTCCCACTGCTGAGATGCCCATGTCCATTAACTCACTCTCGGACATAATAGCTACTGCAGCCTTGTCAACCTGTTTACATGTTAAGATAACAATGCATCAATTTCTACCATAACAAGTGACTAAGCAAGCAAGGATTGGTGTTGCGAACTAAAAAGAAAAAGAAGGATTCTTCAATTACTGTAAAAAATTAATTTTTCCAGTTTTGGAAGGTGTTCTTAAAGAATAAACCAAGAAGGAAGTAAGTCCTCTGCTAAGGCTCTGACTATTTGTAATGATATCACAGTGAGACCTGTTTTAAGAGGGGTTACTTAAAGGGTATACAGTACTATGAAAGACCTCAAACATTTGCAAATCTGAAACAAAACATGAATTAATCTCTAGAGATTAAAAGGGTCACTTAATATCACTGCTTGTATTTACTACTCAAGTAAAGATTGCAAAAAATGTCCACACACAATATGTTTAAGTGAAAGAAAAAAACATTTCCATGTGAAATCTTCTTTTCCTCCCTCGTAATGCAACAATGATCTCAGTCTAATAAGGCATTTACCTATCTCACTGCGATGATGAAGGGAGAGGAAAGTAGGATTTGATGAGGAAGAAAAGTGTTGTTATGTATTTACTTTGGCACATGGTAGTCACTAAGCAAAGAACCTTACTTCAGGACAAAAAACACGACTTGGCATCTCTTCAAGTATTCACTATGCAATTGCTTTATTAAGTGTAGCACTTGTTAGCTCTACTGAAATCCCCACCTTAAGCATGTATATCAGAACATGTTTATCAAGTTAGTAGACCACATGCACAAGTATGATTTGATCTGTCACTGAATACCTTTTCGTGTTCAGACTTTTCAACCATCTCCTTATCTAAAAAAAGAGAAAATTCAAGATAGTCCCTGACCTGAAAGAGAGAAAACATTTTTCAATCAGTTAAGTGTTAAGCTATATTTACAGTGTACCTATGCAGTTTGGCTACAGAATTATCTCCTGCAAAGAGAGCTGCTACCATTAATTTTTCTACAAAGCAAACCCAGGCCTGCAGGTTGAGGACCTGAGTAATGATTGCAATAAATAATTTGAATGAGAATTCAACTACATTAAGTAAACTTGAAAGGAATGGACTCAAATGATTTTCATTGTCTACACTGTATTCCTTGTGTTGTATTTTGAGTGTGTTTAAGGTGATTTACCGAAGCCTATTTTAGGTCATTTAATGAGTTTTCTTCAATTCTCATTCAGTTCTGATTATGTTACACATGCAACAGTTTGCACATGTAATTATACATGCCGCCACATTCACATCAGCACACACTACCACTTGCACTATTTGTCTTAAGAACCTAATTTTGTATGTATTAACCTTTGATCGATTAAATAGAAATGTGTAACAACTACTTAGTATAAGGTCTGCGGCAAAATTTCTGACTGCAGTCACTGTCTCTTCTAAACTTTCTAAGTTTAAAAATAAACAACATGCTGTTAATTGTAGCTTTTCACTCCAGCCCCTAAAATCGGTCAAGAAGTGAATGATACTCATTCATGCTATGAATGCTACCACTACATCTTAACGATCGACATTGAAACCACGTAATTGCCGGCTCAACACAAGCCTTCGCACTCCGTTCAAGTGCTATTACGTTCTGACCTGGGTCTTCCTCTGAAACTGCAGTTGCAATTGCACGGACGTTAGGGAAACAAGGAGCTTGACAAAATTAGGAAACAGCGCTTAATTTCTCATAACAAGCAAAAACCAAAGGACCATCCCCTTCCAAAAAATACGTGGCTTTCACAAAATGTTCGCCAACATCAATAGTGGCGGCAAGCTCAAGCTTCAAGTTCATTAGTCGCTGTGGGTCAGAAAGTATTGCTTGAAGTTGTGGCAGTAGCTGTGGGCAAACTTTTGGGTCCTTTGCCTCTTCTACGAACCTTGCGACATCTCCAAACTGCACCATCAACTGATGATACACCTCATTTGGACCACCATCTCGTCTCGCTGTACAACCTTGGTGTTTGACCTGTTACATCCTTCCATAACAGCTTGGCTTTACAACTATGGCGAAACATTCTAATCCAAAGGCTTCCGAACTCTACCAGTGTTGGGATCACTAAATGGTTTCCCACGTTATCAAGTGTATGAGAGAAGCACACGACATTCATATAGCATATTAGGGAATTTATGCTATTCTGTCCAAGACTGCTTGGTTCACGCTTGCACCGTCTCTCATGGCTGCGAGCAAGGAATTTGCTCTGACCCCATAATCAACAGACAGGCACTGATTAAGACCTTGTGCTAGTTCGTTGGCATTAACTGACTTAGAGCAAACATCAATTCTCACAAGCCGTTGGATAATGTTCCAGTTATTGTCCACAAAACGAACTATTATAGTAATTGCTTCCCCTTGTCTGGTGCTGCCGTCAATCCTTGTTTATTCCGTTCAATTTCCTGTTTCAAAGCCATGGAAATATACTGTCCTAGTTGAGAACTTCCAGTGAGTCGGTAGCTGTTCTTCTCGAACAGAGAATGCAGCATGTCTATTTTACCAATCGGGATACCCGTCTTCAAAAACTCACTGACAACTTCGAGTCTGTAGGCACATTCTTCCACGGGCAAAGCGCTATCTTTTGAACTTTCTCCTCTTCTGAATGCCTCGATTATGGTGTGGTCTTTCAATTTCGACGTTTTTACAATTTTTCTTTACCGTTTTGATGCTTCTTGGACGAAATATGGATTTTCAGAACACTTTTCTTGGAGGAAAGGATTTCTCTTCATCCAATGCAAAACAATTTTCCTTCTCTGACAATCAAATTCTCACCTGGGAACTGCTTAACTCGCTCATATATGTAACGGGACTTTCGTTGTATCGCTGTTTCCTCTCCGCTTGTAATCTCCACTGGTTGATTATAAAGTAATAATAATAATAATAATAATAAGTCTTTATTAAGCACTCTAAACAACAAACGTGTTTAGTTACAATGATATGAAATCAGCAAGTATAAAACTAATAAACTAACTAAATTACTAACTGAATAACTAATAAGAGAACAAACATCTATTAATAAAGGTCCTTTTGAAACGTTCAGTTCTGACAAGCGGGAGAATATAATTATGGCGCCTCTTACGTAGCGTATCCATTGTTCGCTCTGGTGGCAAAAGGTCATCTAAAGCTGTTGGAAAATCGCTGTCGGTGATCTTGGCCCACAACTTCTTATCTTTTAGAATAATAATATTTTCAATCGAAAAAAGCTCTTTACAGTAGCCAAGCTTAAAAGCTCTCTTGAACAGCCTGTCTATGCGACTCAGATACTTATGATAATACGCGCAGCCCCATACTTCTACAGCATATGTAAATATAGGTAGAATAAGACTGATAAAGAGAAGATGAAGATGATCCAGCGGCAGTCCATAGAATTTACAAACACGTAAGATGTACAGACGACTACTGGCTTTCGATATAATATTATCAAAATGTAAGTCCCAGTTACACGGATCAGATTGAAAAGTTACACCCAACAACTTCAGACATGGTTTTCGCTCTATAGAAACCAGAGGAGCAGGTAAGGCCTTAGTGGATTTGCCTCTAAGAAGCATCTCCCACGTTTTCTTGAAGTTTAGTTGCATACGATTAGCAGATGTCCATGCGACGATCGATCGGACCTCCTCAGCTGCTAAATTGCCGTTATTAGCCAGCGATTTTACTGGAATACTTAATGTTAAATCATCAGCATATTTCACAAGTAAATTCTGATTTGGTAGAATGGCCTTAATATCATTGACCATAATATAAAATAGTATAGGGCCTAAAACTGTCCCCTGAGGGACACCTCTATTGATATTTACATAGTCCATGACAATGGCATCAACAACAACTCTTTGTTTCCTGTTCTGTAAAAAACTAATAATCCAATTGGTCACGTATGGATTTATATCAAGTGTTTTCAACTTAGAGCAGAGGATATCATGAGGGACCGAATCAAAAGCTTTGCTGAAATCAAAAGAGAAGATTCTAACACAATCAAAACCCGACTCAAGCCATTTCAGCCAAGCATATTGACACTTAATTAAGGCCATTGTCGTATTGTGGCCTTTGCGGTATGCAAACTGGTCGAAGCTAATGAAGTTCTTCATATATTGAGATAATTCTTGTCTGTAAACAAGACGTTCAAAAACCCTCATTATTACATTAGTCAGCGAAATAGGCCGCAACTGTGTGCAATTTTTAAAGTTGGGCTCTTTAGGCAAGGGAGTTATGTCGGCCAATTTCCAAAGATCAGGCACAATGTGATTTTCCAAAGAACAGTTGAAAATATGGGTAACAACAGGAGCGAGGTCGTACGCAAACTCTTTCCAAAACCAGTACGGGATTCCATCTGGACCAGAGGCAGTTCTTTTTAATTTCAGTAGACTCCTGGTAACACTGGAGACCGTTAAAACAGGCATCTCGCTTGATTCCGGGATAGTGACAGTGTCAATGGGTTTATAAAGGGGATCAGTGTTAATGGAACAGAAAAAATTATTGATCTCGCTCGGGGAGATAATTGAGCTTACTTGCGAGTTGGTAGACTTCCTTCCTGTCAGGGAATTGACTGTTGACCACCAAGATTTGGATCCTGCACTATGTTTCTCAAAATTCCCTTTAACTGCTCGAACTTGATTATCTCTGATCAACTTGTTGATTTTCTCTTGAAGAGTTTGGATCTCAATCGAAACAGAATTTCCTGACATGTTACTTCGCCGAATCAATTTTCGCCGTTGGTCCAGTAGATGTTTGATTAGAGGAGAAAAGAACGGGGGGTCCCTATTAGACACACGTACTGATATACCCGGAAAACACTCATCAAACATGGTCTTAATCTTGGTACAAAAAAGATTAAGTTTTCCATTCACATCTCCGCATTGATAAACATTGTCCCAGTTATGAAACTTCAACAGTTTATCCATATCCAGTTTATGATGATCACGAACATCTCTGAACATCACAGTTTTCCTTTCAGCCTTAAGTGGGATTCTGGGATATACCAGGACCAAAGAGTGGTCAGATCGAACTAGTCCTTGAGTGACCGATACTTTCCTCCAAAAATGTGGGACGTTAGTAATCAAAACATCCAAAATTTTGTTCTTTCTTGTCGGTGTATTTACCATCTGGAATAAATTTAGTTGTGTAAGAAAATCATTGTAATCTAGCTGATTGAGGTCACCACAAATTATAAGGTTGCTGTTAGGATTACCAGTCAATAAATGATCACAACTATTTGTTAGATGTTCCAATAAATCATCAGGACAATATGGCGGATCTGGAGGATGATAAACAGCAGCCACATAAAAGCTTGAGTTGGGAGTTGTAATTTTAGCCCACAAACATTCAAAGGCATTATAAAAAACGCTGTCTAATCGTTCCAACAACCAATCGCTCCTACAGACAATAGCAACACCACCGCCTGACCGGTCAGTTCTATCCTTTCGCAAAATTGAGTAATCCTTCGGACAAACGAGATGAGATGGAAAATTTGGTTTAAGCCATGTCTCGGAGATGATGCAAATATCGCAGTTGTTTGAGTGCAATTCCATATGCAAAGCAGAAGCAGCATCAACTTTCACAAGTGATCTTGCATTAATGACCATACATTTGGGGATTATTCGGGGTAAAGAAGAAGAGTGAGTAGAAATGAAATGCAAATTTGTATCCTTGGGTCGAAGTCGTGCGCGTTTGGTCGTTGATAAAAAACAGTGGTCAGTGACACGAACTGGAATCTTGTGATGTTGTTGACGAGATCCAAATCTAGAATTAACACCAGCTCTACGACCTCTAGCTCTATAAATTCCCAATGACTTTAAGCGATGAATAAGATAATAATCCAGTTTAACCTTAGGACAACAGGAGCGAAGTTGAAATAAATTACGTCGACTGAAAGAAAATCTAGGTCTTGAAGTTTGAAGTGAAGCAGTCGGCATGTAGTTAAAATTTTCCGGACCCGGGTTAATTTCAACATCCACTGCAATAGATAGGTCCTTGATGAAACCTCTTTCAGACAGAGCAGCAACCGTCGAACCATGCTTTGACCATTTGGTGATCGGTAACTTAGTTGAGCGTCTTGCAACAGCAAGGTCTTGACCGCAGCAAGAAGCAGAAAATAGCTTTCGACTGACGCTAAAAGGGCCTTTAAAGGTAGATGGAGGCGAACAGATTGAATTGTGCTTGTCAAGATACTGAACGAACAAGGTAACAAAGCACAAAAGCTTAAAAAAACAACAACGACGACAGTAAGCGGCAGCCATCTTGGCGCACATACATTATCTTTTATCTTTCGATAAAGATCGATATCGAGCTATTGTTGAAGGACTGGTCTATGTTCTCCACAATTTCCTTCTATGAGCTGCAAGTATCGAGAAGATGGCGTGGCACTGGCCAACGCCATCTTCTGAAATTCAACCGCTGACCAGCTGCACTCAGCTCATACAGTTACAGAAATCCTTCTCTAAAACACAAAAGCAAATCATCGCAATGCTTTTGAATTCTAAAATTTAGCATTTAAACTCTTTTGAGTGCTGAAATCTACATCTAATGCAAAATGCTAAATAATGCTAGCAATTCTTTTTACAGAAAAAGTGTGAAAAAAATGCTTTTTAAACACATAATGCCAAAAAAAATGCTAGGATAATCGGGAACGGCCTAAACCTGGGTTTTGTGAAAAAAACCTGAGTTTAGGAAAACACTCAGGGGTCTTCATGGTAAAAGAAGACCTGGGTTTTGGAAAAAAAACCTGAGTTCAGGAAAAACTGAGGTTTTTGTGGTGAAAAAATCCTGGGTTTTGGGGAAAAAAAACATGAGTTTTGAAAAATAAAACCTGAGTCCTAAAAAGAAACATACGGTGACCCTTACGGGCCACCGTAGTTTTGTTAATTACCACTTCGGTCACACGAAAGGAAAAAACTTCGAATTCGGACGAGATCTCCTATTTATCTTATTCAATAAATTTTCTCACATGGAATTTAATAAAAAGTGCGGAAAAGGAAAGGAGTTTCCCCTTAGTCATAGCCATATCAAATATTTTTGGCCTTTGCGCGTAATCGATTGCAATTCTTGCGAACGCTTGATCAGCGATCTTACTGACCATCTACTTAATTTTCTTATTGTCAGTAAATTATCTTCTCTTCCAGCTAGCACTAAAGTTTTCAGACGAAATTATTCAAACTTAGACAGGGAAACCTTGATTAGTGATATTCAATCTATAGACTGGAATAGTTTGCTTAAAAAATCTTCTGACCCCAGCAATATGTTTGACAATTTTTTATATTAAGTTATCAGAGGTTGTTGATCTACATGTACCTGTCAAGCAATTATCTAAACAAGATCTCAAAGCTCGATCCCAGCCATGGATTACTTCTGGAATTAGAACCTCCATTAGAATAAAAAATGGCCTATTCAAGAAATTCCTCAAGACAAAATCTATCTACTATCATACAAAATTTAAAATTTACAGGAATAAATTGAATCATTTAATTAAACTAGCCAAGAAAAATTATAATAATTTTTTCTCAGTTCATGAAAATAATGGTAAACGAATCTGGTATGGAATTAACAAATTGTTAAGGTTAAAACCCACGTCAATCAACCTGTCAATAAAATATTGGTAGATAATTGTGAAATAATTGACCAAAAATCAATAGCCAATGCTTTTAATGAGTTTTTTGCTAATATAGGTAGTAATCTTGCTAGCTCCATTCCTAGTGCTACTCAAACTGCTAGGGAGTTCATGTCACCTCCTATTTGTGATAGTTTGTTTTTAGCTCCAGTGACTGCAAATGAAATTGAAGTAGAAATAACCAAACTTAATGCTAGTAAAGCTGTGGGTCCTTTCAGCATTCCTATTGATGTTCTTAAGATTCTTAAGGGTGAATAATCAGGTCCTTTACAGACTATATTCAATACATCTTCTCTTACTGGAACTGTCCCTGAGAAATTTAAGATGGCTAGAGTAATCCCAATTTTTAAGAAAGGATCTCAGACAAACTTGAATAATTATAGACCCATTTCCCTACTCTCTGTTTTTAATAAATTGTTAGAAAAGCTTATGTACAAGCGGATAATTGACTTTCTTAACAAGAGACAACTTATTTATGGTAAACAGTTTGGATTTCGCTCTCACTACTCAATCATGCAGTTCTTGGTATTATTGACCAAGTGCAATTAGCCATTGAAGACCATGATTATTCTTGTGGAATATTCCTAGACTTTAGCAAAGCTTTTATTACTGTTAGTCACCAAATTCTACTCACAAAACTTGACTATTATGGTATCAGAGGTGTTGTTAAGACCTGGTTTATTTCATATTTAGGTAATAGATCTCAGTTTGTTTCTCTTGGTGCTATCACTTCAGACACTCAGATAGTCTCCTGTGGTGTGCCCTAAGGGTCAGTGCTTGGACCACTTTTATTCCTAATCTATGTTAATGATTTTCATAATTGTTCAGCGCTTCTGGATTTCCATCTTTTTGCAGATGATGCAAATTTATTCTTTCAGCATAGGGATATAAAGATGCTTGAAAGTTTGATTAATTCTGAACTTGAGAAAGCTCTTACTTGGCTGTGTGCAAATAAGCATTCATTAAATATTGATAAGTCAAACTTTGTTATTTTCCATCCAATTCAAAGAAAATTGCCTAAACAGGTCATGTTATCTATAAACAATCAGATGTTGACCCAGGAAACTTCCATTAGATACCTTGGAGTTTACATAGATTACAATATTAGTTGGAAGATGCACATTACTAATATTTCTAAAAAAAATCAAGAGAAGTATAGGCATTCTTTCTAAACTAAGTTATTTCTTAAGTACTAAAACACTACTTATTCTGTACTATGCTCTGGTTGACCCTTTTCTCAACTACTGCATAATTGCTTGGGGTAATACCTATCAAACAACTTTGCAACCTTTGTTTATATTACAGAAGAAAGCCTTAAGAATAATCACCTTCTCTAGTTATAACGAACATTCAAGTCCTTTGTTTAAAGATCTAAATGTTGTAAAGTTGTTTGACATCATAACCTTTCAACTTGCAGTATTTATGTACAAGTTTCATAATAATCTTTTACCTCCTGTTTTTGATTCTTACTTTAATTCTGTTAGGATGATACATAATTACAATACCAGATTATCTAGTAAAATTTCCTATGCTATTCCAAAAGTCAGAGCAAATTATGGAATTTTCAATATAAGATTTCAGGGTTCTAAAGTCTGGAATGATGTAAGTGATCACATAAAGCTTCTTCCTTTGAAAAGTTTTAAGAAAAACCTTAAGCTAATCCTTATTGAAAAATACTAATAATTTCCGTAGCCTTCCGTCGTTCTTTACTCTGATTTTCAAAGCGTTTTTTATCTTGTTTGTATGACCTTGAATGTGCATGTCTGTGTGTGTATGTTATTTCTGTATGTGTTTGTGTTTGTCATATCTGACCTAAATCACTGTATTAGATAAATTACCTAGGTATAGCCGCCCTTTTCTTCTAGCCCTTATGGTTATTTGGGGCAGCTAGTACTCCTCTACATCTTTTATTGATATATTCTGTTTATTATTATTGTATCATATTTGGGTACGAATAAATTGTTGTTGTTGTTGTTGTTGTTGTCAATTGTCCGACAACAAAAGGACGCTGAAAGCATAAATTATTCCTTTTGAATTTGCGCAATTCGAAAAGTTACGTATTCTACACATGAGGTTTAAAGTTGAGGAAGAATTTATTCAAATCTAAAGTATAATATAGAATAATATTACTTACCATGTGCACACACTTATTCCGCCATATCGGAATTACGTCACATAAATCCCAAAATCCAATATCCCAATTTCCCAATATCCCAGAGAACATCGGGAGGAAAGCGTATGCACAACAGACGACATGATCATATTTGAAGTCTCACTTCTCAGCAGAAAGGTCATGCTGTTTGCAAGGAGTGATAAGTATGATGACAATGATAATGAAAATCAATCTTTATTGTGGTGGACTACATGCAACGGGTATTTCCTGTCACTGAAGGGAAAATTGTTGCACCTTATTATCCTGTAGTCCATGACATGGTAGAAATCAAAGGGAATTATGAACAAGTCTGGAAAGCCTGGCTTCTAACTCGTGGCACCATTAATGCTCAATGTCTTGTAGAGGATGGAACATAACCTGGAAGGTAGATACCCGAGAGAAGCCCAGTGCAGGTCATTCACTTTAAAAGTATCCTTGGGATTTCAAAAGGCCACTGGCTAGTGGCATATTTTTGTTGGGTTGATGAGGAAAAATGGTTTTTTTAAAGAAGGTGTCACATATCATGATGGTATAATAGTATTTAGAGTTAGTGCATTGATTTACTGCGTTGATTTTCCATCATTTGCGATTGAGTTATTAAAAAAAACGTAGTGAAACAAAATACACTTTATGTACACCAAATTCATGTAAAGAATGTAATAAATCTATCAATGAAATTAAAATTACTGATGTACAATATTAACAGTGATTCTAGAATACATGTAATGATATTGCATCTTAAGGCTTTTATTGGGTTGTTATGTTCTAGAAGTGGTTTTCCAATGATTTAATCAAAAAATCTGGAAGTTTATTTGCTAAATAACTGGTTGATCCAAGTCTGGGTTCTTGGTATTTTATTGGACTGTTGTCTTTTAGGTGTAATATTCCAATAAACTACCATCCAAATACCAACTTGGATTCTCAAATTATTGATATACTAAAAATGTTACATGAAAGATACTTCCTAGTAAGAAATTATGAACTATTCCAATATTTCTCCAATATTGGGGATTCACTTTCAGATGTTTTCCAATGTATTTCTTGTAATAAAAAAACGAATTTATCTACCCGATCGACACTCACTCAATCTCTAACTTATGAGGAATACAGCTGGCAAAGGTATATGTGAGCCTGAACCCTCTACCCCTCTCGCTTTGACCTCCGCTTATGGCGGAAATGAAAAATATAACGTGTAACCATGAGAACCATAGAACTACCGAGAACTACACAATTACCATGGCTAAAAGTATGTGACTATGTAAGTGACTATGTGAGGTCCAAGAGTATAAAAACCATGAGAACTAGAGAACAACTGAGAACTACACAATTACCGTGACTAAGAGTTATGATAGTAAGCAACTCATGACGTCAGCTGTGGCTATTACACAAGAGATCAGCTATCTGATGCTTATCCTCTCTATTGACGTCCGTTTTTCAATATTTAAAGAAGGGATGCTGCAGTTTGCGAATTCTTACATATTATTCTTCACTTAGTTTTGTTCATCAATGTTTGTGTTCAATCTTGCGCCTTCGCGGCATTTCTCTGCTTTTAACAATACTTTCCAGGCTTCTCTCTACGTTGAGGCATTCTAGCCATTCCACAAGCCTTTGATACAGATTATGTAGGCAGCAGGAAATACTCTCACCAAAAATTCCCCGATTTTCGATGAGTTACGGTTCTTTATAAAGGGTATGTCAGCAATTCGCCTGGCAGTAGTGAGCTTGCTCGTCTCAGATTTGTTTGGCACTTTTCTTGGTCATTATCCAAAAAGACAACGGTTCTTTGGAATGCGCGCGTGTTGTCATTTATCTCGAGAAGTTTTAACTTAAAGACCTATGTGCTCACTGCACTCAAACGGACCTCGATGACACAAAACCACCCTTGTTTAACGGCACCCCCATGTCACCTTGGCTTGTCGCTGTGGGACATTTACATTAAAAGCTAAACAATTTTGGGATCATTAACCACAAACACGCTAAGTCAATCTTTTTACTTTGTTCAACTGTACTTTCAATAGATGAAACTGGTTAGGGACCTTTTTTCCAGCAAATGTTGTCCGCACATAGACAAATTCACATTTGCAGAATGGAGACTCAATTCTTTGGAGAGGAAATGTGACCCTGGGTACCTGCAACTGTCATTTTGCGGGTCAATTGTGATCTGATCAGTTTTAATTTTTATTTATGAATACACAGCTGATTGTCCAGGAAATGCAAATTTCCTTTTAAGGTCCACAAGTTTATAATTATAGTTTATTCATCAGTTGGTCTTTGGTGATTTCGCCAAAAAGCAAATTTTGCTTGGACCCAATCACTTTGCTGCTATATTCACGGTCAGATTCGCTATGTCTCATAATCATTTTAATGTATGGTAAGTCTTTTTGTTGCCATTGTGATAATTTTTGTCTTTCTGCAATGCAGCGAAAAGTACTTCTATGAGAGAAATTTCTAAAACAAAAAGGCTTAACACGACGTTTATGGCAAATGACCAACAACATTTGGGTCATTTGTCAGGCAGAAGTTGTTTTTAACTGTGGGACTATATTTACGTTGCTTGGAAACAAGTGATTATGGAGTGACTTTCTAATCTTTTGTTGGGAGTAAGAGAAGAAAGGTTTAAATATTGATGCCAGGAAAACCAGAGTTCTTCTTTGACATTTCCCATAACAGTTGACCTTTTACTTTGAAGCCCATCGATAATGATGAAGCCTGAAACTCTGACTTGTGGGCATTAGGCTGTCATCACTGCCTCGTGACACTCGTAGGCATCGAGAATGTCCTCAAACATCCACTTTGCAAAGCAGTGATCAGGACAGGTGCTGCTCTTCAACGTAGACATTTTCCATAACAGTTGACCTTATACTTTGAAGCCCATCGATAATGGTGAAGCCTGAAACTCTGACTTGTGGGCATTAGGCTGTCATCACTGCCTCGTGACACTCGTAGACATCGAAAATGTCCTCAAACATCCACTTTGCAAAGCAGTGATCAGGACAGGTGCTACTCTTCAACATAGCACTCGAGGACATCATCGGAAACTTTGATGTTAATTGTAAAAATAGCAGTTGTCTGTGGACAGGAAAGTGTAGCAAATGCAGTGTGCAAATGAAAGTGTAGTAAATGAAGAGTGCAGAGAGGTAGGAGCAAGGTAGGGGATGGCACACATCTCCCAATGTGCAAAGCAGAAAGTCCCTTGCCAGGAATGTAGAAGGAAGGTGCAAGAGGAACGTTTTGAAGAGCATGCTGCTTCCCTTTGATCGAATAAGACAATTACCTGTCCATTAAGGTGGGGAACAAGCCTTCCATGGTAAGCTATTGTCACCTAAATAAATAAATCAACAGTCAAATGGTTATTTAAGGTCAACAAGAATATTGAAAGGTAGGGTTGCCAGCTCTCTTCTAGTCCCCACTTTATTTCTTTAACAGGCTCTACTAGTAGAAATAAAAGGGAGATTCCGGCGCATTTTGAAAAATATCCTTGATTTTAAGGCAACTTATGAATTTTTTAACCTCTAAATCAACGTTGATTTCAACCTTGATTTCAAAAACACATTTCTGGCACATTTTTAAAAACAACCTTGATTTCAAGGCAACTTGAATTTTTCTCATGTGAATAAATTCACAGTGTCTCACTCGTTAGTCCTGAGAAGGGTGCAAATACTATTCCCTTGAACGATAGGGTGTTACTTCAGGAGGAACGATCTGAAGCTCCTCTCTGATGAAACCACACTTTGATCTATCTTTCAGGGAGTAAAGAACAGGCTCGCCTTTATCCACAAGTGATTTTTCAATATTGAAGACCTTCAGAGACCAGATTGGATCTGTGGCTCTTCTTTGTCCACCTTCCCGCTCACCAGCGGCATAGAGATATCTCACATTCTTTGAGGAGTCGATTTGCTTTTCCTTCAGGCTAACTGGTCTTGAATTAATTGTTGTCAACCACCTTCTCTCTGATTGCATCTACAGGTTTATTTTCAGTTAATCTTGTCTCTTTACTATTCAAAGCCAATACAACTTCTGGAAGCCTCTTCACCCATTCGGTTGATCGCTTTCCCTCTTTGAAGTTCATCTCTAAACTTTATTGAAAAGTGAAGAGGCATTCATAAGAAACGACTGGTGGCCAATCCCAAAGCCAAAGGCATTCATCCGACGTAGATCATCTCACCTTGCTTTTGTTAAACACTGGGCTGGTAGAAGTTGGAATGCTGTAGTTCCCTCAGATCAAGCTCTTAATTATGTGCCCCGTTGTACAGCTCCAAATCATTATGTTTCCACAAAATTCTGTTTTGTCTGCTCCTTGACTCTGTCATTAGTTGTGACCCAATCAAGAAGCTTGGTTTGATTTTCTTGATTCTCTTCATAGGCTGCTTGGTACTTCTCCATAGCTAGATCATGCCTCTTTTCTTCTTGGCACTATTCTGGTCTCCATTCAAATACAAATAAATACAAAGGCCGCATCGATGATCGCTCCCCCAATCATTACTTCTATGCTTGCCATTTTATTTATCTGCATCATTGTTTTAAAAAATCGACAAGTATTAATAATAAAACTTTTGACAAAGTTCTACCTCTTCAAGGTCTGAATTCTTTGCTTCTGCCTCTATATGACTAAGAGAGAATATTAAGACATTCTCAATGATTGTGCAGACTGCTGCTAACTTAACTGCTTTCATTGTAAATCAGCTGAACATTTTCAAGATGGTAAAATCTTTTCATCTTTAAGATACTGTTTTTTGCCACGATTGACGAAGCAATCATGACAGTGAACTTCACATAGTTCATTACATTTGAAATTGGATCAGAAGTCATCGGTTCTTCGATGGCTTTCTTTGCAACCCATCCAATTCCGGCAGCCAACCCAGTCAATGTAGCTGACAGGAAAAAAGTATCACTCCATTGGCTTTACTCTAACAGGAAGCCTCAAAGGGGTAAGCCCTGAAGGCCAAACGCTGATTCCCTTATGGCTTGTGCTGAATGCTAAATTTACGAGTTCATTTGTCCTCTGCTTCACATCTCTCAAAGCAGTGCAATCATTTAGAATGATCATTTTATATGATATTTGTTCCCTCATAAACATAACTGATAATCTCAAGCCAATCATCAATCTGGCTTTGGAGTGGAATTAAGATAGGTAGGTCTCTATCATTTTCTGCGAAGCCATCATACGTCTTGCTGTGGATGAATGTGGATAGAGGACAACCAAGTAATCGAATTTTGTTCTCTTTTGTTGTCTTTCCTGAGTTTGTTGGTCCAACTATTCATGCATTAAATGGAATGTTATCAGGATTCATATTTTTTGATTAATTTAATTGATAAGCCCTTCAAGCCGAGCCTTATGGCAGACCCCAAAGGGACGAGCTGCAGAGCAGTAGTGACCATAAGCAAAAGTTGATATCTTTTCTACTCTTATTATTCTCTTATCATCTTTAGCACTTAAAGCTATCTTGTTGCTGGTCTCGGTTCATTTTCCTCGTTTGCATGTTTTCCGCTGAATAAGCATTCCTTGTAGTCATCGTGAGTGACATTCTACTTTATTACAGCCTTCTTAATCCCTTTTCACTTGTTCTCCTCTTTTGGCCCACAGAGCCTTGCTTCGCTTCCCACAAACATCTTGTAGCTGTAGAGTTTTGTTCTCCAACGAACTCTTCAATGATCTTCCCACCAGCTTCATCTTTCATCATTCCCATAACCTTCTTGGGGAAGTTGCTTGTGTTGAACCTTGCTTCAAGATCACATATTGCATACATCTGCAGAAGTCTTCACTTGCAATCTCATGGGCAAGACTGTCCGTCTCTGTGAAGAGAAATTTTACACGATCTCCCTACTCCCTCTTTATTTAGTTATAGTGGAAGTCATACATCAGAGTCATGCTGATATCGAGGATGCTCATTAGACCGCCCATTCTCAATAGAGGGACTTATTAAATGCCAGTTTAGTTCGCTTCATGTGGATTGCAACAAGGTCTTCTTCAATTATCATGCAATGCTTGAACTTTGCTTTTGCTCTGAGTTACGATGCTTTCTTCAGGTTGTTGACTAGCCTCACATCCACACGATTCCTGATATTTTTTCATAGTTTTTCCAGAGACAGAGTTGTTCATCTGGAAGAGATCTTTATCGAATTCACTTGTTGCTTTCGCGCGCAGCTTAGTGTTGGGCTCAATGTAATCTCTCATCCAAGGATTTTTAATGAAACTGATTCCTTTACGAATCTTTTTGATCCTCAAGTACGAGCAGGAGAACGTCTGTCTTGAGACAAGGGTCATGGTAATCACCCATGGTCTTCATATTTAACTCTTCCAAGCAGTTGTGTTTCTTTTCACCATCTGCTAGCTCTTTGAGCGGGGGGCTGTGAGGCACCTCATGCCAGGGACCGCTTAGGCCACTTTGCTGCCCCTGACTGTAAACCTTATTCGGGATTCCATTGACAATCACTTTCACTTCGGTGATGTCGAGATTAAGGGCCGGTTATTTGAACGAAGTTTAGACAGCGTTTATGAAAGTCATGGTCTAACCCATGTTTAACCATGAATATTGATTATTTAAACGTTGTTCTTCCATAACTGTGTGTTAGACTTTGTCTTTCAAAATTTCTTCCCAAGCATTTGCTTTCTTTCTCAACGTTTTATTATCGTAGCCTTTACTTTCCACTTCTGGGAATTCTCTTCCAAATTCTGCCACCAAAAGCTTTTCTTCCTCACTAAAATTGGGCGTTCGACGGGATTTAGAGGCCATAATGAGTCAGAACCTCCAATATGGGAATGTGCATACAAATAACACCACAGACAATACATTTCCTCGTGAGACATTATCTAGCCATTGACAAGAAAAAAACAGTTCAAGGGCGTTTTAATAATGTGTTTTAAACATGGTTTAACCATTGTTTATCGAGACAACGTCTAAACCGCGGCTCGGCCCTAAACACGGTTTAACTTAGACTTCGTTTAAATAACCGGCTCTAAATGTCTTCTCACTGTCTCTCGCACCACCAACATTGGCTCGTAAAAAAGAAGTCCCTTTATTTACTTCCATAGAACATTGATTCTCTCACTGATGGTCGTGTCTGATCCCTTATTTTCTGAGATTGTGTTGAGATGAGTGACGTGCTCGTACATGAATCTCTTTCCATTTACGTAATCACACAAGTTCTTGACTATGAATGACTTCATACTCGAGCTGAATGTTAGTCAATTCATATCTAAGCTGTCTCGTCACGTTTCCCAACATCACATGAATGAATTTCTTTTTGTTCTTATTTCTCGTTAATTTTTTCCGACGCGTTTCGTCTCTAGCTGAGAATTCTGTCGGGAATGATTAAAACTAATATTGGACAGTATATAAACACATTCATGCGCTTCAGTTTAACTTCCCAAGGGAGTCGATAATAACTGAAACACGCTGTAAACGGATGTTACAGGAAACGCCTTAATTTATATACTATTATATTTTGGAAACCGTACGATTAGCGCTAATTGTTGCGAATCAATAAACAAAGACTTTGTTTCTTCATTATTTAATTGAGATGACTTTGTTTCTTTTTTGTTTAATTAAGATGAAATGACTGTTCAGATCAACAGATTTGATCTGGTAAATTTGCCTCTGTTAGAAATACAAAAAGCTAGCCTTCACGTTTTTGAAGTTCTGCCGTTAGCCAATTCGCCAGTCAGGTCAGTCTTTTCCAATCTATACTAATAAAGTATGCTTTCCATTTAAGTATGTTTTAAGTAACGCTCGTTTCTATCTTGCAATTTTACCAGCGTCGATAACGGTTTGTTTACGGGCGTCCATTTTTGATATGCGGGGTTAGGGAGTTGTAGGACAGACATATAGACATACAAACACACTTTCCATCCTAAATGAGGGTACATAACAACCTGACTTTTTATAACCAAAACCTAACTTTTTAGAAATCATAGAGATAAGAAGAAGTTCAAGTTGTTTTATTTTCAACTGTGAAGGCAAATATACTTCGTCCGTTATAACAAAGGGTAAGAAGAAATCACACTTACCTCGGGCTGTTAAATTTTATTGAGAAGTTGCTAGTAAAAACAATAGGCTGTTTTACTGAAATATCAAACTTACCTTTCACTAGTGAATAATTTAGTTGCTTTTGTTCACAATGAGGTCACACTGCGGTGTTTTATTCCTTTGTATATAACAACCGTGTGGAAAAGAAGTAACTTACATATAAGTGTGATATTCTTAGTTAGGAAGTGAGAACCTCGCAAAATCATCGAGATTTGGACCTACTTTCGCAAGCGCTGTCTGACTAAACTAAAAAAGGGAAAGAATAAAACATGGCCTTACGTCAGTATGCCGCCCTAGAGCAAGGTCCCACGGTGAATTTAATACAATGCCTCTTTAGTGCCTCTTTAATGCTTCTTTTATCATGGGTGTGTATTGGCAAGAAGGCCCTTTAATGCTTTCCTTTCTCATCTTACGTGGTAACAACTTTTACAAACGGGGTAATATTCCAGAGTATACAAAACATGTTTCTACGTTGAAGCTGTCATCTTTAGTTCCAAATGTTTGTAGCACAATTTTCATTTTAACTTTACTGCGACGTCATTAAATTTCATATTAAGCTAACGAAACGCAGTTATGTCTGCAATCGAAATTATAATATTATAGAATCTCTGAATAACAATGGGTAAAGCAATCCAAGAGTAACAAAAACAAAACCTCTTAGCGGAAAAAAAAGCTCGCAAAAAGCATTGTAAATCACTATAACAATGAAAAACGTACCCAAGCTGTTGTTTCAGAGCAGGATTTTCCCATAGAAGAGCTCCTTAATCTTAACTGATTCATGAATAAGTTAAAACTGGCCATTTCAATATGTCCAAAAATGATAAAGGGTCTTTTCTTTTCAACACTGTACAGGCGCTGCAGAGGATGCAGAAAAAGAAGAAGTGTGAGATCAAACAGTTTTCTCAAGGGGTTCCTCAGAGAGCCACTTGGTAAACTGCTGCTGACGATTTATTTTTCCTCTGCTGAAGACTCTCACCGACGAATTTCCAGGCACCTTGGTTTGAATGCAAGCTTGGTATGTAAGATTACAGAATGTCTGCTCGAGAGACCTTCAGGCCAGGCAAATCACGCCGTTTGGTGGACCTGGGGCTGTAGTTAAATATGACGAGAGCAAATTCTACTATAAGTTGAAAATCTACCTATTTTTTAGTATATTTGTTTTTATGATTGGCCATTCAAACTCCGAATATCCTTTGCTATTCACCTCCGAGAAAGTTGCGCAGAATTTGCACCCAAAAATTATTGTAATCGTTACAAGAATAAGGCCTAGTTCAAACGTCGATCTTACCCACAATTCAAGAAAGATCGCTTACGTGCCATGCGCGAAAGCCTTCGAACCATTCAAACAATATGGCGGGAAAGGAGGAAGGCTCGTGCTCCTCTTGTTTTAAATTGATAATTGTTGCAAACATTTTCCCACCAGCCAGAATTTCTTTTCAGTCGACGACACGAACGAACTGGACGAGGAACTGTGATGTTCCTTTGGGAAATAAGCAATAATAGAAGGCAAGCCAAATTCAAAACTCGTCTTCTCCTGGCAGCAAGGTTGTTTAATGCTAACTGCATCTTGAGTCGCCTTTTTCTACCCTCCTTAATCGCATTTGCAAGAAAAACAAGCTCTTCATTTCCACAAGTTGTGCTTCCCGCATTTTTTTCCGCCATTTTGGTAGGCATTAACCGCTGACTACAATGGAGTTATGTTCAGTTTTGCAATTAGGATCGACTAAATTCGGATCGACGTTTGAATCAACTGCCGCTCTTAATTATTCGAGTCGACCCAAATTGCAATTAGGTTCGGTACATGTAAAGATCGACGTTTGAACTAGGCCTAAATGAGTTGTGAAAAAATAATTTTTTTGTTCTATATTATCTCACTGTCTTAGTTATACTAGAACAACTACTTACAAAGCCTTGATCCTCTGGAACATGTTGCTCGAAAGCGAAATAGATGGGAATGACAACAAAAAGTACTCAGATCTCTCGCTTTAATATCGTAATTAGTTTATAAAGGTGAATGATAATCGCACATAGCTGGGAAAAAGCTGAGACAGACATTAAAAGGACAAACTGAAAATTATCAGCTAAATATCATTCATTTCATCATTCTAGTGCAACAGGGGAAGACGTGTGGTCATAGTTACGACCCAACATTTGCCTGGACAGGGCTACTTCCCGGTAGTTGAAAGACAGGATATGGTCACCCTCCATCCCATCATTTCGAGGTGTGTTCGCCCTGGAACGGAAGTGCACTCAGATGACTGGGCCTCTCACCGACAGATGGACCGAAGAATAAACAACATAAGTGCACATCAAATAGTTGTCCACCGACTCAACTTTGTGAACCCAGTCACTGGGGTGCACACCCAAGGAATTAAGTCCTGCTGGAACACTTTAAAACTGGGCCAGAAAACACACTGAGGGATAAGAAGGGAAGACATGCTGTCCTACCTCGACGAGTAAATGTGGCGTCAGTGGAGAGCGGGAACCCCTCAGCAAGCCATGCAGAACTTTTTGGCCATTTTAGCCAATCAATATTTAGTTAATTATTTGGTCTTGTAAATATGCAATACTTTTTTAAGTTTCATCCGTTTTACTTTGAATTTCGGTAAAGATGAGAACGAAAAACAATCAAGCTACATCCATGACCTCGTTGAATAGATTTTTGTAGGTTAGGTCTACTGACCACACTGATCCGGAAAGATTTTCCACCAAAAAGAAGAATTTTTAATGCAACTTTAATCAATCAATCAGAGGGTTAATCAGAGGGTTAATTCATAAGGGTGTGTTTTCTTTTCTTTTCTTTAAAAACCCTTCTGAAAAGTTACAGGTACAATTTAAAGTGATATCTCAATGCAAATTGTTGAATCTGACCCTGAAGTGTTGTAGAAAAAGCCGGAACGCACGCGAGCGAAAAGAAGGGCGTCCCTATCTTGGAGCAAGAGAATCGCTAAAATGAAAAACGGTAGTGTTGTGCACCCATGTAGCGGACACGGGGTGTTGTGCACCCATGTAGCGGACACGGGGTGTTGTGCACCCATGTAGCGGACACGGGGTGTTGTGCACCCATGTAGCGGACACGGGGTGTTGTGCACGGGAGTTCGGGGAGTGTCAACCACAGTGTAGGAATCGACAACACAAGTTGATTGAACATCGTTTAATTCTATCGTCTGAATATCAGACATGTGGTGAAAACTAAAAATGGGGTAATTGCAACGTACAAGATTAAAAAATGGGCTCAGACTAATTACAAAATAGGCGAAATCGAAAAGAAAACAAAACTAAATCCTGTCTTTAAGGGCTTAGAGAAACTGTAACTCTACGTAACTGGAACAATCTTATTTAAAAAGAAACTCTGATCTGACTCTGTCGATCTCCAGACTCCAACTGACTCGATACCTAAGGGGCATACCACTAAAGGGGTATGATTCACGCGTACAATTGTAAACTGATTTATCAGGAATGCTAGCTGAGTAATTCAAACTGTGAACAGAAGTATACTGTTTCTGGAAAATAGGGGCGTGAACTGATAGGGAAACAAAACAGAACTTTCTCTACTTTAACTCAAAACAAGGCGATTACGTAATCAGTCTTCGAATGTTTATTACAGCTTGAATGGGATAATTTCTCTTTTCAACGCATTTCATCCACTTCTTAACAAAGAATTACGAAGTACTCATCATTAACCCTTCATTGGTTTCTTGGGTAATCTAATACCGCGAAAAGTTTATCTTTGTAATGCACAGCCGAGTAAATATTCTTCACATCTCGTGTCATGTAACTCGACAAGTTAAGAGCATAATTCATGACTGAGAAGATCAATTTCTTGTCCTGTTCTTGGTTCGTTTAAGTGATTATTCCCGAATCCCGCTCCTCAAAATCGCCGATTCTCGTGTCCCATTCATACGCATCTCACTCCCTACTTACTTTAAATTCTCGCTTCCCGGCCTCTAAATAAGCCAAATCCCGGATCCCGAAAAACCTATTCAAGACCCTTAACTTTCATAAGAACCAATTTTCCAGAGAGATCATTAACATTATTTACGGTTCTAAGGAAAGCATTGACACTTATGTTTACATGTAGTTTCGACAGTAATAGTCATTAAAGTACCGACATACAGGTGTTTGATGAAAGGCAAAGTAACAAGCAAAATGTAATAGTTGAAATACTAGAACGAAAGAACTTGTATAAATCGGAAATGGTTGACATGAAAATTTTATGCGTAAAAGTGTTCCAAATAAACACAGGGAAATATCAGTAAATTTCCCGTGACAGTTAGTGGCTTTCTGAGAATCGCCCAAGACGGGAAACATCACCCATTATTGTGTGATGTGCTTCTAAATAACAAACATAGCAAATTGGTACAAAGAACGTCTATCATCATAATTTTAATCAAGCTAGCCTACTTAGTACAAGTACTAGAACATCTGCAGACATGTCATGCTGGTTAAGTTCCATATTACAAGTAAAAGTATAGTTTGTCACGATTGGTACTTTACCTGTTACTTAATAAGTTAGATCAGTTGTTCTATTGCTCAGCTTGCTAGCACACAAACTGCATTTCCTTCTTAGAAGCTAGTTTTCTTTCCTCCCATCTTCCCAGTGCCTCATTTTGCTGGTCTCAGTATGTGCTCGGGGGCTTACTGTAATCTGTGACACGTGCATCTTTTTATGGCGGGAAAAATATTGTGCGTAGTGTTAACCACTCAAAGCAGTATGGCGTTCAAGTTGCCATCGTTTGGGTTATTTGAGCGTACAAAGAGAAGTCCATCGTTGGATGATTTCCCTCGTTTTCTGTGGAGTGATCCAGCTGACAAGGAGGCGAGGAAGTTTTGGATGTGTGTTCACTGCAAAACGAAGTGATGGAGAGTCCGCGAAACGCGTTTTTTCATTAAGGAAGCTCGAATCCTTAAATTGCATTGCCACAGAAATATCGTGGAAATGAAAGCTGTTTGTTAAAGTCCTCTTGCCATGATGCCCGAGTAGGTTTTTTTTTATTTTGCGCCGGTTGGCATTGAAGGTCGCGTAAGCTCTCTCCAGGATTATTTCGATTTCATGTCTGGCAAGGAAGAGATGATACCATCTTTAATTTGTTTGCACATCGAGATCCCAGAGGACATAGCTCTTGGTGTACAGTATCTGCATGATCAGAACATTGTGCACAGAGATATTAAGTTAGGAAATGTGTTAGTTTCTAACCAACACTACTGCCATTCCGATGACAAGAGGAAAATTAAAGAAAATTGGGCCAGAGATCAGATCACGTGCAAACTTGTGAATTTTAGAGAAAGTAGAGCAGCGCTACAACAATGACATTACGGTAATAGCTTCTTTGTTCGGTAAAAACACAGTTGCGAAATCGTGTCAGCAGGACTGTACACCAAAGAATTCACAACTAACAGCAGCTGCAGGGACCATCAAACATTGTCATTCATTCCCCATTTGCCTGACATTGGCAGCCCATGACAAGACTTGTTAGAATATCGACATACAGCTTCTTCCTCTTAACGTTGACCTGGGAAGTATCGAGTCCGAAAGAAGTACAAATGCCATTTAACACTTGAATTGGAAAGTTTGAAAGCTTAGAATTCTTGACTAGTTCACAAATGCTGTAATCGTTGTACAAGATTGGATGTGCGTGCTGAAAAAGAAATTTCAGACACCACCTTTTTGCTCATTGCTTGTAGCTGGCTCTCCTTTTCTGCTCTGATTTGCTCATCGTCATCGCTCTGGTTGACCTCTTGGTGGTCGAGACTTCGCTTTGAGGCCAGACGAGAAAAAAAACTAGAAATTTGCCTGCTCGTAAGAAACTCAGAGCAGTCAAATAGCTGCTCGTCGTTTTCGTCTTTCTCAGACCTCATTAATCTTGAGACACTTGCATCATCTGCCTTTTGTCTCGTTTGTTCTTCAGTTTGAAACTTGGCCATCTAGTAGTCCTTTTGCTTATCAGTGAAACGAGTATTGCTATCCCATTTCAAGAGAAACTACAGACGATGACGGGGTGAATTCCGTGTTCCGCAGTTCCGGCACAGCACTCGGTTCCTTCTCCAGTCTAGAGGCACACCCTAGCACAGCGCGGTCGTAAAGAGTTTCATATTCAAGAACATGTTTGTGTCTCCCACATTCGAGATGCCTCTGTAATGACGAATGGCGTTGATCGGACTTAATGCAACCCTCTTCCGAGCAGAAAAAAATATTTTTAGTCGTGGAATCGCCGATTCTTCACTTAAATCATCGGTACCTTCATCAGTGCCGTCTTGGTGCTTCTGAGATGTTTTAGTAACCTAAGCTCGTCTCGGTTTGGTAGGAACAAAATTAGCTTTTATATTTTCGCTTGCTGCACTGCATTCCAGTGTTGGAACTTCGTCCTGGTCAGGAATAGGAAACTTGCTCCAAGGAATGAATTTGCCTCTTCCAATTTTGTAGGATCTCCATACTCTCACACCTTCCTCGCCATACTGAACGTTGTTGACAAAGCTCACACCATCCCATTTCAGTGGCTTTTTGATAGAAGACAAAGGAGGCCTGCATAACACTGCTTTTACTCCCGGGACACCCCCAAATGATTCTATTGCCTCTTGCATTTGAGATGCCGACTCTATATCGTGGCCTGAATTCAAATGGATGGCCATATGGGATTTGATCGTTGCAGCTTTCCGATCGCAAGATCCCTTCCCTCCTTGGGGATCTGAAGAATCCATTCTGCGTAGGAAGAGATTGTTTAGTTCTGCTACTTTGCTGGCTATAATCAGGGTTAAAGCGCAGTGGTAACACCCGGCGTTGTCTTGTCTGAGATAAATAAGGCATGACATCCTTCAGTCGACGAAAGACGTCGTTAAGTATGGCAAGAACTGCAGAACTGTCCTGGTTACAGGTCTCAAATAAGTGTACAAATGTCATCATCTCAATCTTGCCATCATTTCCCTTTCTCGTCGCAACCGTGATATGCCATGGCAGACCTCTCTTACCAAACCGATCTGTTTGGCTCTCCCTAAATTTCTTTGGTAGATATTTCTTGGCCCAGTCTAAGACCAGTAAGACAGAAGTTTCGTCCAGCTCATCGATGACGTCTAGTTTCTAGGAATTTATGCATTGTTTGGACTGTAAAGTCACAAAGGCCAAATCTTCTTTCGTATCGGTTGTGCCTCCCACTTCCTGTACAGCTCTCTCGATTTTAGCAACAACAGAAGACGAGAACATCGGTCGCATGTGTGGCTGTGGTTGTGATGGCAAATTTCAAGGTAGTCTGTGTCGTCTGGAAAACTTAGCGCGTAGGCTCGACAATGGTCTGGTAGACTTGAGCTCGTTGAAATGTGTAGCTATTAATTGAAAACAAAAATCTCGAATAAGAATGTATAATAATGACTATGGTCCCTGTTTATCTGCATGTCTTTGTTAATAATTCATATATCTGTATTGTGATGAGAACTTGTGAAGCACACTCGATTATTTTTAGTGTTATGATAGTCATAATAGTAATAATGATAATAATATTGATAATAGGGATAATAATGGTACCTTGAAATCACTCTTCAGATATCTCTTTCCTTCCTTCAGCTGTTCCTTCTTTTCTTTCACCCAGGCTGAGCCCATCCCACAGCTTTCTCCGAGCTTATCGATAACACTCTCTAAATCATCAAAAGCCTGTGTGCCTTGCGCTGTAAAGTAAGCGAGTCCCTGTAATGAGTTCCTCACATTAACAGAGCACACATCTAGAATGTTATGAAGGGTGCTGCGTCCCATCAGAGCAAAACCCATCTCGGTGCAAAACAGGTTATACTGTTGAATAACTCGCTCTGGGATGACCTTTTTTACCTCATTGGGTACTGTTATTTTCTTTTCGGATGATAATTTCAATGTCCTTTCATCAAGTGGAAGTTCTTGGATAATGTGTTTACTTGTGATGAAGTCAAGGAAGTGGTCAAGCTGCGAGGCTGAGACATACATTCTCGGTACACTACGAACTTCAACTTCAGCACCTCCTCTATACATATGAGCGTGTTGCCTGGCGACATTAAATCTATATCGTGTTAGACCAGGAATCCAACTCTGTAACGTTCGATAGCTAACTTTGTCAGCAATAATAGATAGGATTTGCCTTCGTGTGCTCCAGTGGCTCGCATTCTTGTAGCAGTCTGTCTCTAATCTGTAAAATGTGAGTTGTGTAGGAACACAACTTAAATTTTACAGAAGACGAAGAGTCTATGAAAGAGGACACGTTGGTTAGATTTCCCTTGATCAGTGAAATATCTTTGAAATGCGAAGCGAGCGAAAGTGTTCAATATTCGACCTGTTATGGTTCCGATCCATCGATTCTAGAGGATGAAAGCGAAAAGTTCGTTTTTCTCAAAAAATAAAAACACATTTGAGGAAAAAAAATATACACAGTCTTTCTTGTCTCACTAGGGTCTACTTGTGTGCAAAAATTGAGACAATTTGAATTTTTGACCCTTGCCATAAAAATTTCATTTTTGTTTGATTTCTGCACGGATGTCCTCTTAAGGATAATATGTTGTACAATGTTACTGTTAATCTCAGATTCCGTGATTTTACTAGGAACACTTAATAAAGAAACTGGTCGGTATTAACTACTGTGTATCATCGTCTTTTATGAAAATTGGTGCAAGCCTCGTTGTCATCCACATAGGATACACAGTTCCACGTTCAATGCTAAATTCATATAGATTAACTAGAGATGACACAATAGCATTTCCTGCAGCCTTTAAAAGTGTGGATGCAATGTTATCTGGTCCAGTGGACTTTTAACTTTCAGATGTTTCACTTTTTCTCACACAGAGTCGTGTGCTGTTTTAAACTCGTCCAGTTATGGTGGTTGGCGTTGTTTTATTTCAGGACGAAATTCGTCGTCCATAGGATTTAGAAGACTGTTGATTAAATTGTTCCCTATTGTTGCGAAGAATGTGTTTATTCTGCATGCTTTTTCTTTGTCATCAGGTATTAAGCTACCATCGTCTCTTTTCAAAGGTCCAATGTTTTTACGCATGGTGGGCTTTGTTGCTTTATTAAGTAAATTCCAGTATGCGCTTGTTTTCTTGACTTCTATAAACATGTTAGAAAAATAGGACGCCTTCGAATTCCTCAAAGCTGAACTCAATTTCTACCCTTCTTGTATTCTGCCATGATGTAGAGCTCTTTGTCATGATTGCTGTTTAGTATATCATCTTGTAACGAATGTTATTTTTTATCCTTGGCGCCGATTTATTTCTAACTTTGACCTCTTTCCAAGAAGCATGCTCGTCGCATGTGTCAATGTATAGTTTCTGCCATACCCAAAGCCTGTCGTCTACATCGTCAAAGATCGATCCAATATGAAACGGTGCAGATTCGATATCAGACCGAAATTTATCTTGATCAAGTCTCCTGTAATCTCTCGTTCTAATGCATTTTGGAAGTGGTCTTTTGTTCTTTAATTTCGTTGTAACCTAAACTAGATTATGATCTGATATCCCGAATGGAAATACTTATATCTGTGTCTGATACGGAACTGTTAAGATGCGTTTCTTTGACGGCGAAGACTACACAAAAGTTGTCGATTTTGTTTCGCAAACTGCAAACATTTAGGTGCGTTACTTTTACATCTTTATTTGAACCAGCCTCCAATTGCTTCACCAGTTCCGTTAAGTCATCATCTTGGCTTTCATATAAGTCATTTAGGTGAGACACATTACCTTCAGCGGAAGCTTCGTCAACAGGGTCATCAAGAGAAGCGAAAGGAAGGGCTGACCAGTAATCTAAATTAATAATTTCGTAGTTTAAAATTGTCTTTCCGTACATGTGGGGCATGACCACGATTTTTGTTTGCTTTTCTGCATTTGCTTGAATTCCGTAGGTGCAACCTTACCGCACTTGATATGAAAGGTACCTCTACATAAGTTGCAATCCAATGCGCGATGATTACAAGCAACAGTCCTAGAACAAGAAGGGCAATCACGTTTAGTTGTTGGGTCAGAGTTTGGATTAACGTCGCAGCTTATAGGGAGGCGCGATAGCTTAAAGGTAGAAGAACTGTTTGGATATCTGCTCAGCCAGTGTCCAAGGAATTTGCGGCGCAACACGCGTTTTGATCCAAAATGGCGGCGGCCGTGTTCACCCGTCGTTGGCAATTCGAGATATAAGTCATCTTGTCGAAGGAAGCACACCGCTATTTCACCCAAATCTTGTCCATAATTGTTTAACCACTGATTGCAAGAAGAGGTGCTTTCATATTCGTAAGGAACGCCGAGAAGAAGCAGAAAAATAAGGACCCTTAAGGTAGAGCGTCTTATCACGCACGCACTACTATCGAACCCGTTAAGTCCAGACATGTGGCCATAGACTAAGAAGTCATCATGAAAAAGATTTATAGGTCTTTATAAAAAAAACCTGAGCTATTAAAGTTGTAAAATCCTTCATTGCAGGTACTTCGAGACAGGCTTAGCATAGGTGAAGCAGAAAAATTATTTTGACGAAGCTCTGCCCGCTGACTGTGTCACACAAGGACCACTAACGTAGACCGAGGAACTGTTGTTTTTCGTTTTAAAATGCGAACCGATGTCTTTTGATCAGCTAAAGGCTTGTGATATTTGGGCGCCCGGCATAATTATTTTTTTCAGTGCTTTTAAATCCTGATTTGGAATTTCCTTTTCAAATCGAACTTGATTTACTGGTGCCAAAGGACTCTGAAAGTTTGAAAAACGAGGTTGCCCGCCGACTTAGGGAAAAGAAACTGCCTACTTGGTGCACTAAGTATGGTATAGGTATGGAAGTAGAAGAATACGGTCATTGTCTTAAAGTAGGAGAGAGAAGTTCCGAAGAAGAAGATGATGAAGAGATCGAGGGGCTGGATGATTTGAGAGAAGGAGCAGTAAACACTAAACGCATTACTCATATCCCAATTACCTTAGAGTCATCTGAACAAGGTACACAATACGAGGATGGAGATGCCGAAGTGTTCACCTCCCTGATTTCTTCAGACAGCGACTTTGAAGTTGGATTTCTTCCGTTTAAGAAGAGGAAACGGGTGCATGTCTACAAACTTAACTCATCGTTATATTTTCGAGAAATAGTGGTTGAGGTTAGTAGTGAAAATTTGATACTATTGAAAATTACAATTTTCTCTCAATTTCCAACGCATATTCCATATTGTGGGCGTTAACAGCAAACTTCAGGTTATACCAACAGTTCCTTCCCTTCATATCGATTTCTATACATTTCCTTCTATGTTTCATTTGTCAGGACTGTCAAGACAACATTGCAATATCTTACAGGCGAATTTACAGTTAATTTTTTCTGCTTAAGACGGTAATCCTAATCTGTTTGATGTAATTCTTTTTTAATGTTATTCTTCTACATGATAGAACTTCTGTGGACGCAAGAAATGCTCGAAAGCACTATAAACGCTGTGTACACTCCAGCTCAGGAGATAACGAAGACTCCTGCGATGAGGTAATTTGCTGAAAGTGTTATCTATAGATTAATCATAAAATTATATCAATAACAAATTGTTCGAATCTGATTGGTTCGTATGAGCCGTTCATTTTTAAGCCATAAATAGGTTTGATTTGACCTGACCATTTACAAGCAACTTGTGATCAGACAGTCCACTCAGTCCTATTAAATATCTTGGAACCATATTTAGAGATACGAGAAAGGTCACCCTTTTCACAACAACGTTCAAACAAAGAAGTTTGTAAAACAGCCAAGTAGGCAAAAAATATTAACTGTATTTTGCCTTCTCATACATTTAACAGGAACCAAAGGGAAAAAAAACATGTTAATGATGACGATCAACTAAACTTCAGTCCATTTGAAAATAAAAGCGGTAAGTGATGAAACTAAGGTCTACTACTGATAACTCGAACCTCCTAGATGGTAAAATGTTCAAGTTCTAGGGATTTAAGAATGACCGGAAACAAGGACCAAAAAAGTGATTGATTAATTTATATTTATACATTGAAAATATGTAAATAAATAAAGGGGGTAAGTTTCTAAAGAAACTGTGGTGCTGCGTCGGTGGGAGAGTATAGCAGGTAATTTAGTGTTAACAACTGAGTTGAAAAAAGTGAATTGACCACCGCAAAGAGTAAAAAAGCCATTTACATTTCGAGCGTTTGCCCTTCGTCAGAGCGATTGGAGGAATTGTGGGTTGTGTGTGGGTTTATATGCAGAAAGTGGAGCTAGGCCATTGGTGGGAGTATGGTGACGAGAAACCAAGAATAAATTAGTTGAATGAAAAGCGCTCATTGATACCGTGGGGATTAAGAGTGGCGATTTGGAGGATAAATTTTTCAGTGTTCTAGTGTTTTGCGGCTTTCCGAACTGTCTAGATGTAAGGAAAGGCCGCAAACTGCCATATGTTGTTGAGAATGATTAGAGAGATTAAAGTGTCTACTACTTTGGATGCATCCTTGTCATTTCTTTCCACGTCGCGAAGGTGTTCTCAGAATCAGTCACCTAGTCGTCTTCCTGTTTCACCAATGTACAACTTATTGCATTAAGTGCAAGTTATGCATTAAATGACATTGGCGGAGGTACACGTAAAGTGATCAGTGATCTTAGTGGATCTCTTGGGTCCCGATATTTTATGTACGTTATGAATGGAAGAACAAGTTTTGCATTGTGAGCAAGCGCATTTGAAAGTTCCAGATTGATCATTGGTTTGAAATGAACTTCTGACCAAAAAGTTGCCTCTGTTCTTGTCACATTGGAATGAAATTAGTGGGGGTTGCGAAAAGATAGTACCAGTCTATGAATCGTTTTGGAGTAGTTTAAAGAATGATAGATTTAACCGCGTGGTTGTGAGGGTGAAATGTGAGAGCGAATGGAATGCGGTCAGTGTTTTCCTTCTCAGCCGGTTGTAGTGATGACTGTCGATCAATGTGTTGGGCACTATGGTGGTCCGCTTGAACGACAGAAACAAGATAGCCACGTTTATTGAAAAACTGGCACACTGCCTTTGATTTTTCGGAAAAATCAGAGTCGTCACTACATAAACGACGAAGTCTGAGAAACTGTGAAAAAGGTATGAAGTTCTTGACGTGTGATGGATGCTATGTGAACTATGTGAATCCGTAGGTTTTTAGTAAACACTGGTGCATAAACCGTTGCCTTAAATTGAAATTTTGATGTCTAGAAAAGCCAAATAAGAGTCGGAAATTTCCCAGATACATTTAAGAGCCGGGTGAAAGGAATTGACGACGATTATAGATTGAGTGAGCTCCTCTCTAGTAGAGGAGGTAACGCACTCATAATCCCCACGGTATCAACGAGCGCTTTTCATTCAACTAATTTATTCTTGTTTTCACGTCACCATACTCCCACCAATAGCGTAGCTCCACTTTCTGCATATAAACCCACACACAACCCACAATTCATCCAATCGCTTTGACGAAGGGCAAACGCTCGAAACGTCAGCTTTTTAACTCTTTACGTTGGTCAATTTACGTTTTCAATTCAGTTGTTAACACGAAACTACCTGCTTTATGTAACTAAAATTGAGTTATAAATATTCTATCAAAATTGAAAAAAATTCTTCGTAAAGTTAATATCAGGGCGCGTGCATAGACAGACATTGACAAAAAGATAAACATGCGAATGACACGGACATGTATATGCACGTAAAAATGCACCTACACATAGACATGAACATAGACATAGATTAACACATACACATACAAACAAAGACCTACTGTAAACATACAAATGTACATGTATACCTATACATCGACATAAAAATGCACATAGAAATAGACAAACATATACATAAACAGACATACCCATATCCATTGACATAAACAGACTTAAACATATATGTGAATTGAGTTTAAATAGGTTGCTAACCTCTACATGGAGATTCGAAGAACAGGCAATAACTACATCATCCTACGAGCTTAGTATCTGGAAACGCTACGTGGACGATACCTTTACCATCCTGGATCGCGAAAACATAGATGACTTCTTACAGCATTTAAACAACCAACAGCCTTCCATCCGCTTCACCATGGAGACAGAGGAAGACAACAAACTCGCCTTCCTAGACACCGCAGTTTTAAGAGAACCTGACGGCCGCCTCACCACCGGCGTATACAGGAAGCCCCGCACACCGATCAATACTTAGCGTATGATTCACACCACCCTCAATCAGTAAAACGCGGTATTGTTAAGTGCTTTTACGAGCACGCCAAACGTCTCGTAACAAAACCCTCCATCATCTCCGAGGAGAAAAAAAAAAGTCATCTGTTCTGGTTTCTAATGGTTATCCTTTTTCTTTCTTGCAGAAACTTACCAAGATCGGAAAACAACAATGCCGAACCCGCCAACGAGTTCAAAGCTACTGCGGTTTAACCTTATGTCAAAGGTCTGTCTACGACAACAAGGCGTACGCGCTGTTTTCAAGTCGGAGACTACGCTAAGATCTCAGTTAGTACGACTAAAAGACGCTGTCGACCCGGCTAAACAAGATTGCGTAGTTTACAGGATTCCCTGTGAATGCAACACGGTGTACATCGGAGAGACTGGAAGACTTAGGCAAGACAGAATTAAGGAGCACGATCGAGACATTCGACTCGCCCGTACCGAGACCTCCGCCGTTTCAGAGCATGCCCACAACACCAGACAAACAAGCCACTCTGAAACGAAGTAAAGTTTATTGATCGTGACCCTTATTACTACACGTGCAGGGTCAAAGAGGCAATTCAGATAAGACTTCACCCTAACAACATCAACAGGGATAGTGGAATAGAATTTCCAGAAACGTGGATGCCCACGATAAAAAAAAACAACAACAACAACAGGAGAGCCGTGCGACAGCGGATCGCCGAGGGAGCAGTATGCAGTCGAAACGTCGCGATCTACATCACACGTGACTACATGGTGAGTCAAACGAAAAATTCTGAAAGTATTATGCTGAAACACATTCCAGAAGCGGTAAAAAATGGCACAATCAAGGTACAGAGGCTTTGCACCAAGTAATGAAAGAAGAGGCCAAGGCCAAAGGAGAAGCAGATGACACGCGCCCAACGATGAGCTTATGTGAAGAAAGTTCTTGAGGGTGGCATAACCGACGAGAGGAGAGCTCACGAGGCAGTGGTTAAGAAATTGTAAATTTCTGTAGCAGAAGGTGGTCTGACGAAACAACTCGCGGCGAAACTGTTTGCACATATTTGGAGAAATGCCGAAGTAATTCTTCCACTTTTTTGAGTTAATCTTTTAAATGACAACTTTTGCGTAACTGACACCGACAAGGCTTTTACCGTTGAGAGGAAGAAAGGTATGTTACATTGCAAGAATTGTGTTACATCTGTCGCGAAGGGTGGACTGTGCCAGCATTCTGTCGCTGTTGCCGAAACGTAGGGTACTTTGTTGGAACACATTTAGCGTTACAGAAAACAAAAATATCTGGAGTCCAGGTTAGCCTACGACAATGCTCCCAAGGGGGCCGGTGCAAAGAAGCGTCAGAAGAAACCACGCCGTGGTCAAAATAATGTTGAACAGCTACTAATACTTTCAAAGGAAGATGCGAACGAAGTCTATGATCCTGATCTCGATGTCCTAAGTACTGCCGTTTTACGGGGGTTTACCACACTGACGAGCCGTTTCACATCATATTAGTCTAGGATTACAAAGAAGCAAAAGCTTGCGAACAATGTAAAGTGAACTTCGCAAGAACCCTACCAATTACTCCTTGGGACATATGTATCATGCACGAGGAGCGATACTTGTACCCGCTGAAAGACCCTAGTGACCCTAGTGACCGATACACCCCAACGCGAACAAAGAAAGCCTAGCGGTTCTAATGCCTAATCAAAGAGCTCTGTGAGCAAACTCGTGAATTGACAGATGACTTACATGATTTTTTGGATTATGCTTAATGTTATCTGGTTTAGGGAATTTTGTGATTGACTGTCATATTTAGAGCACGAGCAGTAGTTTAGTGTTCACTAATGTAGCAAAGAAACAAAGTAACGTTAGGATAAGAAGGCATTACAATTGAAATGATCATACATTTGACAAGGGTGGATGATGTAATGTGTTTTAAAAATATATAATTTTTGTTTTTGGTTCAAAAGAAAAGGTTGGAAGTAAATGTGGGTGGAAATTGAAATTGTCTGTTTATTATTGGAAAATCAAGGATATACTGTCTTAATGAAAACATTAATGTTTCCCTCTTTATCAAATGAGACAAACGGGAACGACTTTTGATTGATATAACTAAGCCCAGACTGCCACCGTCATTTTGGATTTCCGCCTGGGTAGATTTTGGTCACGTGCTAGGCAACATATAATCAAGAACAAGATAGAATTTCATTTCAGGCCTATTTATCAATTTTGTGTTGTATAACTTTCGCATTTTAGTACGTAATATTTATTTTGGATCTTCAATTTGTCTTGAAACTTAAAAGAAAATTGTTCTTTAAAAATTCATTGAAAATCGGTAGCCAAAATTATTTGTTTAGGTGTTATTTGATTTTCGTGTTAACCTGTAATTTCGTCAGTCGCCGGCACCTTTTGTTGCTTCACACAGAAAGAACACACGATACGAAATGTAGTGATCGATTTTGTCCCCAATCTCACGCCATAACAGAAAAAGCTTTTGAACACCTGTAAACTCCGAGAGCTTCCGATTGAGTGGTATTTTTAATGAATCTCCGGATTGTTTTCAGGTTCAAGGATTGTAAATTACAATTTTATGAAAAACGAAGGTTGTTCTCTTATTTAAGAGTGAATCCTCGCACGCCTGCCAGTCGTAGCGCCACTTGTTGAAACCAAAACAAATAAATATAAACTCTTTTAAGATTATCATTGGCTTCTTCTTCACCCCACAACAATTCTTAGCAACAAAGGTCGCCATTTCGTTTGCTTATTACTCGCCAAAAACTATGAAATGCACTCAAAAGCCTAAAATGGACAAAAAGTTTACAGGAATCGACCAATCGAGCGAGCGAGCGCGTATCATTCTCCACATCATATCTACAACTCGCTCTTGCGCATGCGCGCAATTCACGAGTGAAAAAGGAGCCGAGGCATCTTTCTGCTACAGTAGCATCCGTGCTTCTGGAAGGGGCGCCTACGTGTAGACAGTGGAGTGGGGAGCAGATTTCACAAAAGTCATAAGGTGAACCTTCTCAATGCTCTATGTTTCAAGGTCTGAGCTAAGTTTCTGTCTAAAATTGGCGAGATTGAACATCGCGTTGAAAGTGTTCTTTGGCGTCGGTCGTATGCTCCAAACATTTAATGGCAAAACGGCAAAATGAAAACGTGGCCATTTTCATGTTATTTGTTTAGCTTATTTTTGCAGTTTTTCATAGACAATGAATTAATTTACCTCCTTGAAAACTTGAAGAGAAATTTGATTAGTGTTTTTGTTGCATGCATAAGAATAATTTAGCCGTTCACCTCTGCCTTTTTCCGTAAAAGAGTTTCTTAACCTCTCTAACATTTACCAAATTTGCAGTTTTAAGCTACTGTCACTTTTCCATCAGTTACATCTATCGGTGGAAATGGCAGGACACTGAGAAGAAGAATCTAAACGCCACTTCCCCAGCAGGTGTGACGAGTGTCTCTAACCTATTCAATGTTCATGTTGTTCAGCGGACTCCTCACTGTGTCTTTGATAGCGATGCAAGATGAAAAAGAAAATTGTATTCCTAACCGTAGTATTTAAAGTTAGGGGATTCGATTGCAGAGTAATGGCGATGCTAGAGTCCTTTCGCATTCTCTGGGGAATCAATCCCAGCGCGTTACTGCGCTTCGCGATTTCGTCATCTTTCTACTGAAAAGTTGAGGACCACACAAATGACTGAAGGTCGAGTATGGCTTTTGGTAATCCATGAAAAGATTGAATTTTAATTATGTTGCAAATATCTCCGGCTTGGTTCACGTTAATTGTTTCAGTTTACTATAGGTTGCTGTTGGCCCGCTGATGTGGCTCCAATCACTTACAATAATTCTACGGGGTATACGTATCATTCTTTTGCATGGCAAAGCTGGCAAGTTGCGCTATCCAGAATGTTAACTCTTTTTCGGTAAGTAAGGAATTTTTATTCCAACCAATGGATAATGCATAAATTATTAATTTCTTGAATGATGTTCATTCACGTTTGTTTCCCTGACTGTTTTCATCAGTATCATTTTCATGGTATGTTTGCGACAGCGTCAACTAACATTTTAAATTACTTTTGCGCTCTATGCACGAGTTATTCAGGTACGTAGTGGAGATTTCGCAAAGTTCACCACGCAGATTTTTTATTTCTCACTTTCGCTAGTTGTTTTTATCATTATTTGGCAGGCTGCAATTCACACTTATGGTGAACTGACAGATTCATTTTTCTGGCGTCTGAAATTTTCCGCAGGGATTCTCGTTTCGCAAATCACAGATTTCCATTTCGCTAATTATTGATTTCTATTTTATTAATCATTAGCATATTTCTATTTTGCAAACATTAGTATATTTCCAATAATCATAAGCATATTTTCATCTCGCAAATTACAGATTTTCATTTCGTTTCGTTTCGTTTCTTTTCGCAAATTACAATAAGCCCGTTCGGGGCCTTGGGCTGCCTGTGTTCAGACCAACGCAAATGCAGCCGTCAAGTGGTTACCTTAATGGCTATCTTAGAATCTCCCAATCATACAGACACAAATGTAGCAGTTAATTCAATGAATTAAATTACTGGCTTTCTTAGAATTTCTCATTACACCTACACAAATGAAGCCGTTTGGGCATTGTGTTAGTGTACCGTTGCTAGGCGTGGATCCATACCGGTTTCCACCGTTTTTCGGAAATCGGTTAGAATTTTCATAATAAAAAAAAATAGATATGTATATAATTTTAATAAAAGTAGACTGCAAGTTAAATCTAGAAAATAGTTTTGACATTTATTTTTTATTTATTCTTTTTTGCCAATCACCGGAAGTAGACAAGGGTCATAGACACGTTCTGATGGCAAAATTTTACAGCCGGGAAATCACTAGTCTCCCGATGGCGATCACGCCATCACATCATCGCCGCGGACGTCTAGACCAAAATTAGATTTCCCCGGGCGATTTGTGCAATTCTGCTACTCGGTTAGCAACCAGAGTGTGGAATACATAATACAAAATAGAATAGATAGTAGAATACATAACAGAATACATAACAACGTCAAGATGTCACAAATTACTGACTACTTCAGGAAAAAAGGTTAGTTCGGGTCTTTGTTAATAATGGTTGAGTGTGGACAAATTAATTTTACTGAAAAGTTATTTTCGTTCGGTATGCACACGCCTGGCTGACGTGATACCCAGACGTGTTTGTCTGGGCTAAAAATTTGTCCTCTGTCTGATACTTGAACAAATGATTTATCTTTGCAGTGGAAACTCGTTCTAGCAATGAAAATGGAGAAAGAGAAACGCAGATCGATTGTCAAGACTGGAGGGTATAACACATTCCTAAGATGACCTAAGATTTCCTGGCCCGCTGATTACACAATTCGAAATGTAATACTCAGCTTTTGAAGTGATATTTATGGAAAATTGTCTTTTTTGTAGAGATCGTGAGTAATGACAGTTCCGCTGCCAACCAACCGAGGTCTGAGGAAAGTCAAACTTCACCAAAGATTGAAGGTAAAATCGAACCAAAGAATATCAGATGTATATTGAAGCTTATACATATGTAGACCTATGTAGCTTTCATTATATTTGTGCAAGAATTCGCTGATATAAATCACCCCCTGTTTTCACGTTGATTTTGGTTTTAGATTTAGTAAGAAGAAAAGCTTATTATGAAAACAAATTGACTATTCCTGCTGGGAACTTTTTAATTTTCGTTTCCAGCTCACTCGAGCTTTGGCGCCAAAAGTAAGGATGTCAGGAAAACCTGGTTGTTATGATACCCAATTAAGTCTCGGGTTATGTAGTTTTTAAAATAGCTTGCGAATTAGTCTGACTGACCATTAAAAATTATTGTTAATATTAGACATATACAATGTGTCTTCATAATTGTACAACAATTTGCGTGAAAACAAAGAGTAAAAAGGTGATCAAGATTTTATTTTTTTTGATTTGTACAGCCCTACCGGATGAACAGCTTAAGGCAGTTTTTAGGCCTTTTAGCCTGAAGGAAATCGTCGGAACCTTAAGCAAGGTTTCAAAGAGATGGTGTAACATTTTACAGACAGATGGTCTCTGGCATAGTCTACCAGCAACAGTAAGGCTTAGAGGTGATAGTGGGCAAATTCAGTAACACAAAACTCGCACATGAAAACACAGCAGTTGGAACAGCGGGACACAGCTGGGTCCTCAGTGTCACAATGCTCACACACCTGTGGCTTTTTGGACGAAGACATGTTGCTGTCCTGCATGCTTAGCAAGGTCATGAAATTGTTCATCCAGAAATTTGGCCGCAGCTTGCCAACATCTCTGTCAGTAATCTATTTGAGAATATAAGAAATATATTGGAAACTGCAGCACATTTGCAGTAATGGCGGGCTATCGATGTTGTCTGATATTCTTGGCTTGGCTACTTATCACAATTGTCCTACACTCTTTAAAACCTAACTGTGGTTTCGATAAGACGTCCTGCAGTATCGCTGTGTCGACGGGTTTGGATATTAAGCAGTATCCAACGCCAAATTCTGGTCCGACTCGGAGGTTCCTACGCGAAGCACTTGTGCCGCCATCTTTGAAATGTATGGCCGCATTGAAATTTGCAAATATCACTGTCTGCGCAACTTACAAGGTTCTGTTAGCAGGAGATATACAGGAGAATCCAGGGCCGGTGACGGATGCTTGTGCTGTTTGCACTAAAGGATGCCGAAAGAATCAGATGGCGATACAATGCGATTCATGCGACAAGTGGTTTCATGCTAAGTATATCAGTATGAAGAGAACGGAATATGATAAACTTTGCGAACCTTCTCTGGCTTGGGAATGCATAACTTGTTTATCACCTGGCTTTGATACAACGGTCCGCAAGTCACATGAAACAACTAACACAGGAGTAAAAGAAGAAACGCCCAGTGTAAGGATAAATAAAGATCTTCATGCAAATCTTAAGAAGTAAATATTGCAACTTTGCCGGGACACTATGCCGACGCCGAAGTACTAATGGAGAAAGCAGCATTGGATGTGTTTGCAGTGACAGAATCGCGTCTAAATTGTACATTGCTCGATAGTAAGATATGTCCTTCGGGTCATACTTGCTACAGAAAAGATAGAAATCGAAATGGAGGTGGTTGCGCCGTTTTTGTAAGGAGCAAATGGCCAAGCAAGCGGAGAAGTGACTTAGAATCTAACTGTTTAGAAATAGTATGCGTAGAAATATGTCCAGAAAAGGCTAAGAACACGATATTTGCTGTGATGTATAAACCACCAAGTATGAATCAAGAGAAATTTATCTTAGGCCTGGAACAGGAGTTTCTCGCTAAATTGGATGACGAAATGGTGAAGTATTTGATCATTATGGGAGATTTCAACGCGGATGTTATTGCCCTGAAACCATGCAAACATACCAGAAAATTAATGCAAATGACTTGTCTCCATGGTCTGAGTCAACTCGTCAAAGAGCCCACACGCGTGACGGAATTCACAAGTACGGCAATTGATCTTGTGTTTGTTAATAACACTCACCGCATTGTCTCGCATGGAGTCCAGGAATTCGGAGCAAGTGATCACTCTGTTACTTTCGTAGTAAAGAAAGCCGGAGTTTGCAAAGCTCACGTGGAAATCCGCGACGTAAGATCTTTTAATCATTACAATAAAAACCATTTTCGGAGAGACATTGCTAGCGTTCCCTGGAGTGTTATAGTCTTTTGGC
>NC_089324.1:9411834-9509334 GCF_036669915.1 Pocillopora verrucosa
ACAATAACAACCAGAGAAAGAAGATCCAGTGATTCATCATAGGGAACACAAATGCGAATATGACAGTCATCAAATTTGTAGATATTTTCAAATATTGTTGTGTTTGTTAACATCACTGAATGTTACATAGCATGATTTTTCTTGAAGGTGAATAGCCGATATTTAAAACAGACTCCCATAAACTGATGTAAAATAAGATAGACAGGTGGAGAGACTAAGATATCATCTCTGTAGGTATAGAAATGTCAGCGAGTAGAAATTAATATATAAATAAATAAATAATTCGTATAGATGTGCAAAGATTTACTTTCATCAGTAGTAGAAACTGATTTTTTTGAGTCGATAAAAAGCAACTTTTGAGCAACTTTTTCGTGAAATGATTTTGGGCAACTTTTGAAAATTTTTGGGGCAACTTTTGAGAGATATCCGAGCAACTTGTGTAAAAGCCTACCTAGGAGATTGCGCCTTCGGCGCTCATTTTGCAGTAAATCGGTCAAAATTTTTCCTAGATCCGCGCCTGGTCGCTAAGGTGGCCGTTAAGCAATTTACAAGTTTCCACTAAGTCAGAAAAATATTAAAAATTCGATGCAAATATATGAAAATCATATAAGTGCACTGCAGTTGAAGAAACGAATATAGAATCGATCCTCGCAGCTATTAACACTACTAAACTAGTAGTTGAAATGAGGCCTGAAAAAAAAAATAGAGACCCAAACGGGATATAAACCCATGACCTCTCTGATACCGCTGCAGCGCTACCGGTTCAAATCCCGTAGGGGCCTCAATTTTTTTCAGACCTTATTTCAACTACGTAGTTCAGTATTGTTCATAGCTGCGAGGATCGATTCTATATTCGTATATTAAAAATTCTTCAGACGAACATTTTGATAACCATAATTCCCCCAATTCACCTTGGTTAACACACCACTTCCCGCTTTATACAATTCTAAATTAGTCAGGTAAGACTGACATTACCAACAAAAGCCTTCATGCTTGCCTCAGCTCTCTATTTTGACTAATCACTCAAAATAATATGCTAAACTTAAGGTGGATTTTTATGATAACTTTTATAATGAGTATTGAAATAAGATGATTTTCTTTCTTGACCATTTAAAGGATTTTTTCCATGTTTTTAAGCAAATGACATGGCCAATATAAGAGAAGTTATAGGGCAGGATGTTCTAGAAGAATAACACAGTCGGAAATACTACAGTCCCATGTCAGCACCTTGCCAAGGCATTTTGGAAACACTTTGCCAGTGAGAATGGTGTCGTGCATGCAAAACCACTGCACCAGGACTTTTCAATATCAATTTCAATAACCTTGCCATATCAAAGAAAAAAATGACATAATATAGTATAATTTCTTATTTTACAATTGAAGGTTGTACATTTACTTTGATGTTTAAAGAACGTTCAAGGCAAGGAGAAACTCTGATCATTTGCATAATCATAATTTTTTAGACAAACTCAAAGTACAGCCTCTTTTTATTTTTCCCTCGGGACACTTACTGAAGTAGTGCTCTAGAACTACCCTTGTAACCACCCTTACCCAAACCTAATACTGTATGCAGCACAAGTTTTGTCAGAGGGGGAGACAGGTAAGTAAAAGCCATACACTTCACCATACAGCTTTATCAGGAGGGGGAGTAGGTAATAGGATTTATAGGATGCAAGGGTAGGCTACATTTAATCATGCACCCAACTCCCTCCCCCCCCACCATACTCTATAACCAGTCCATAATTGGTCAGCAGCTGAAGAAAGTAGTACTGATCTATACCATTTTATATTTTTGCTGTCAGTGCTCTCTTAAGCTCTGACTTAGCTACAGCCTCCAAGTGAACTTCATCTGGGCCATCGGCTATCCGCAAACTCCGTGCTTGAGAATAGAAACCAGCAAGTGGAGTATCCTGACAAACGCCTTTTCCTCCATGTATCTGAATAGCTCTGTCGATAACATTACAAGCCATTCGAGGAACAACAATCTTTGCCATGGCAATCTATAAAAATATATATATATATATTATATATTATATCATGTCCAGGATTTTAGAGTCTTATGTGTCCAAATGCTTTGAGATGCTGTAGTCACATTCACTTTTGCAAAGTGAGCTGCCGTAAGTTGTAAAGCAATCATTTTACTTGCCTTATTTCAAGAATTTAAATTTTTTAATCGATTAAACAGGATGCTCTTTGACACACTGTGCCAGACTGAGATACACTGAGAAGGTTATTAAGTGTAATAATTATTGTTGCTTTACATTTACTGTCAATTAAATGTTAAATCATTGTTAATGATATAGAGTCATCATAAAGATAATGAAAGTATAATGCTAGTTTCCATCTGGAGATTGCAAAGCCTTATTTGTGATGCAGAATTTCAGTCAACCTTCTCATAAGCGGACACCTTTATGAATTGGAATGAGTGTCTGTTAATAGAACTGCCTGCCTATGGAAGTTTTAAGCAGACACCAAAGAAAAATAGATGAATGTCCACTTACAGGAGAATATTTCTCCTGTATGTATTAGAATATTTTGTCCACTTACAGGAGAATAGGTTTTCCATTTCGAACTACCAGCCTACTTATCAGATGTCATAGAATAGGTTCAGAAGCATGTTCTGACAATCATCTAACCCAACATTGACTATGCAGACAGCTTGGACCTCAGTGGAATTTTAAAGCTAAGCAACAGGTGTTTAAAAGCATGTGACAAACTATTTAATGACATTGTTACTACACCCAGTCACAACCTTGGACATCTTCTACCGGAAAGACACATCCCAAGATACATAATCTTAGACAGACTCAAGTCTTTGTTTTCCCCCCCCCCCCCCCAAGAGCAAAGACTTGTAAATTTATGAACACCTTTATACCCTCCTCAGTTGGAGTTTACAACGAATCCTGATATATAAATTATGAACTACATTTTCCAATAGATTTAAGAGATATGATGCCCTTTTTTATAACACATATTTAGATCACATAGATTAAATTAGTTTGTAATTCACGTCATCGATGTTATTCAATTTGTATATTTATAAATTTTATTTAAAATTATTATTTAGTGTACATGCAATTCAGCCCTCCAGCTGCAAGTTGCACTTTTTCAATAAACATATCTACACAACATATCTGCATATAACTTTAACATATATACCAAATGTACCAAGTGTGGAAAGTGATTCTTCCCTAAGGTTTGCAATTGTCTTTTATAGTCAGTTTATTTTATGCTCTGTTATATATGAGCAACAAACCCTCACAACTTGTGATCAATGAACTAGGTCATTTTATACCCATTTACAACACATATGATAAGCAATGCAAATACACTTGACAATTTTATGCCCATTCTAATGAGTAATCATCTAAGTTCAATTCTCAGCCATCAGCTGCATTTGTGTTGGTTATTCTGAAATAGCTAAAGATTAATTAGTAAGGTAGTAAGTAGTTGCAATAAGATTAAGAGAGAGGGTCACTATGATTTGGGACCTTATCCTTTAGAGTAAAATATCAGTTGCATGTTGAAATTAAGCCACACCTGATTCTTAGCAGCCTTGTTTCCAAGCTTGTCAATGTTATAAGCAGCATTCAAGACTAGCAATCTCGCCTGCTCAATTTCAATCCTAGAAAGAGCA
The DNA here is from genome assembly GCF_036669915.1 of Pocillopora verrucosa. Taxonomy (NCBI): domain Eukaryota; kingdom Metazoa; phylum Cnidaria; class Anthozoa; order Scleractinia; family Pocilloporidae; genus Pocillopora; species Pocillopora verrucosa. The sequence continues at coordinate 9,415,472 of NC_089324.1, forward strand.
ATCTGCTCTTGAACCATCCCCTGAGAAAAAGGTAAATATAGTATAAGTTAATCTTATCATTAAAAATTCAGTTACTGGCTGATTTGGCCACAGAAAATGGTTAAAGGTGTCAAATTTTCAGACCTTTTCTGACAAACGTTTTCCAAATGCCACTCTTTCCAAAGACCGATGGACCATAAGGTCAAGAGATCGCTCTGCCAAACCAATCAAGCGCATACAGTGATGAATACGGCCTGGACCCAAACGACCTTGAGCTATTTCAAATCCCCTTCCTTCACCTAAACATATAAGAGAATAAAATTCCACTAGTATTTGTCACTCTCCCCTTAAACCACAGCAAACTTAGGACCTACTTAAATGAAATGCAGCCTGCTTAATTTAATGTTTCAGTGTAGATTACTGTATCAGAGATCTGGGGTTACTTGATTTAACTCTTGAAGTCACTTTTCTGTTCACACCTTACTCTGTTTAAAAAGTTTTAACTAATGCTTTCACTGAGGACTTTCCCTTTAGTAGAAACAAAGTTATCTGAGAGTGCCACAGGACATCTCTTAACATCTTGCAACCAATTTGTCAATTGGTGGACTTCTACTAAATGACATGAGAGATGAACCCATCCTAATCTAGCACCAATACCAGATTAATATTTGGGTTCTGTTACACATTTTGTAGCTACTATCTCCTATATAGTAGGAGGTAAAACCACACGTCACAGGGATGAGGGTCAGAGGGTAACAATAGAATGCCCAATTTCAACCAATTTTGGCCTGAGGTTTTCCTGATGCTAGTCACTGTTTGTTTTGGAGTATCTTTCTGCTTCAACTTTGGTAAGTTCTGGCTTTTCGATCATAACCCACCACATTATCAGTGATCTCATGGAAATATCTAAGAACTTACATGAATTATTTCCACTAATTTTCACCTTTAACACAAGCTTTTTACAGTTTATACCTAAAATATTGCAATGTTGTAATAAACGGAACTCTTTGGTTCAATATAAAAAGATTCCATAAATCTACCATGATAAAATGCTTTGATTACATAAAATCTGATGTGAAACACAAGCTGAGGGAACAGTCAAAGTTCATTGGCTGGTTGCTTCAATTCAATTATGTATTTTCCTGCTTTGACATTTTTTCTAGCAATTATTGGGTACATCTCACTTTACAGAGAGGTGAATGCCTTAAAATGGATTATTTTTTGCAAACTTTCAAGAATTTTACTATCTCAACTAATCATTTTGACACAACAAAACAATGCTTTTTTCAGTGCTTGCTATGATGCTATAGAAGACCATCATTGTTTTTCAATGCCCTCTTTTCCCTTTTCCCCTATTTCTTGCTGAAAAATGGAATTAGTGTGATTGACAAAGTATGAAAATTTTGAAGAGTGTTGTCTCTGAGTTAAAAGGGAAAGCATTTCACCTTTACAACCAGTGAATTATGCTCAGTAAAAACTGAAGATATAATTTTTCAGGTCCTTCTGTGACACTACAGAGTATGATGAACATCTCACAATCATTTCACAATAGCCTCTTGCCAACAGGTGATTAAAAAGAAAATTTTTCGTACAGAAAAATCTAATAGGTGTGATTGGTGCTTCATAGAAACTGAACAAAGATCTTGTCTCAGAGGAGAGAAAGTACTTCACTGTTTTAGTAACCTAAATTATGCTAAGTAGAATTTGTAAAGTGAACAAGGTGGGAAATACAACACCTTGAATTTAACATGTAGTCAAAGTTTTTCATATTAAGTAAACAGAGAAATGAGAAAGTGTGCTAATTGAAAAGGCCTGCTGTACTGTTCTAGCAAGTGATCAACAGCAATGATTAACCTACTGAGTGTTATATGTTATATCTACTATGTTTTCTAACTTTTTTGGGGGGGTGAGGACATGGTGGTGTGTAAGAATAGATCTTCTTCAACACTACCTGCTTAAATCATCATGTAACATCTATTTCTGTTCTTTGCTACATGTATAATAATTGTACCCTATCAGTAGCCACATGCAGTCCTTGATTGACTATTTTTCTTGTTTGCTAGAATTTGGTGGAGATAATGAAAATATAACATTAAAAAAAATTAACAGTAACCTGTGTATGTACATACCCAATATAATATTGGATACTGGTACATGAACATCTTTGAACTCAATCTCATAGTGGCCATGTGGAGCATCTGGAAAGCAAGGAAACATGACATAATACATGACTCTGATGGTGTGTCCATTTTTTGTGCCTAAGTCTTACTTAAGATAATTATACTTTCCCAGACAAACATGTTAATTTTGGGGACCTTAAGGTAAGTAACTAAGTTTTCCATAGCCTGATTATTCATGCCACATGTAATCCTAAATTATAACGTTTAACCTGAAATAACTGGAAAAGTATGTTCCTATTGACACAATTACAGTTTTTACAGTCCTACAGTTTTGCAATTAACCTAAAGTTTTAATTTCAACTCAACACTGAGTCACGCTGCTTGGTACTTAAAGCAAAGGCCCACTCTCTTTCATCCCTTTGTAATTGAATACCTGCAACAATTCCTTTTGCTGCACTTTGTTTTCTGGAAACAATGGCAGTAAATCACAAGGTCAACTTGACCATAATTCATTCATACCTACAGTATTGTGCAAAAGTAATGCAAACGGAATTTGGCGAAATTTCGTTATTTGTTATAACGATCTTTCGTTACAAGAATGGCCTCATTTACATGTTCCATGCAGCCTTTCCCATGAAACATTTAAGGATCTTTCAACCTCTTTTAGCCTGAGGTCAGCCACCCTCCATTACAAGCACACCACAAATGCCATTTTATGCTTAACCTATCGTCACTAGTGTGTCAACTTCACCAACAACTTTGGCCATACCAAGGCGTCCTGCATAGATGCCTCACTCGCCTTTCAAGATCTTGAAGACCTCTTCAGCAGCCTGGGTTTGGAATCATACCCCAGCCAAGGATTGCCATTCCCTCAAAAGAATGGTATTCCTTGGTCAAGTTAACGACACAGTGACAAATTTCCTTGTACATCTTAGCTCATTTGTCATTGGCCAAATTCACCAAGCACCAAAAAAAAAAAAAACCAAAAAAAAAATTAACCAAGCACCACAAAATTTTATTCATATTCATTTCTTTGCAAGCTTTCCCACATTTCCCCTTGCATTAAGCAAATAGAATCTCCATGCTCAGTCAACTTCCCAAAAAAATTAATCACTTTTCACCCAGCCTGGATCATCTCTCTGATCTACACTGGTGGAAATGTTTCCTTCCAGCATATCATTTGATAAGTTCATCCCCTTGGATCAACAGAAGTACTCATTTTTGTACTGATGTGGGCTTTACTGGTATTGGCTGCCTTTTCAAGAGCCATTTCTTTCACTCTACTTGTCTGCCATTTATTGATTTAGCCTCTCTCTCTATCTTTTTGCTCAAAATGTGGACCATCACAATGTAATACTGACCCTGAAAAGTTTGGAGAAGCCCATGGAGCACATTCCTAATCACAAAGTTCCCCTCACACCATCCATCCATCCATCCTGCTCCCTTTCAATGCCCATCTTAACCTTTGCAACTCCTTCCACCTACAGTATGCTTGTTGTCTGACTGACTGGCAGGCTGGCTGCCTAGCTTCTTCACACTTTTTTGCACAACACATTTGGTCCCTTGTTCATTACATGCCTTTTCCGCATGCACTGCACTTCCTAGAGGCAGTATCACATTCAAAAGTTATGGCACCCTTCTTACCATAATAGAAAGAAAACCTTGACTAGCCTTCCTGTCAAAAGCTTCCTGAATGCTCAATTTTCTCTCTGCTCCTTACTACAGATTGTTCCAGCACCTGACACCTATCCTCTCTTCTCCTTCAATTCCACCTCACAGCAGCTCACCTGCATCATCCTAACTTCTTTCGATCCCCAGGACTACTCAGGGCATGGTCTGCATCATGGCAGCACAATATTTGCCTTTTAGTGTGGCATCCCAGGTGAACTCCTTAAGCTTCAAGGAGACTGGAGATCCGATACCTATAAGTTGTATTTGCCTCTTCCTTTGGCAGCCACACTTGTGCCCTCAAACTTTGTCTTTGAGCACATCCAAGCTTTTTAACTAGGTCAAGTTGTGAGGCCTTTTTCTTATACTCCCTTTGTGCTTATTTCCTGACCCATTTTCTAGCATCCCATCCTTCCCCCTTGCATCTTCCTTCCTTCTATAGTGAATCTTGTCAAGGCCTCTTTGACCTTACTTGGAGGTTTTTCATTTCCTCATTAAAGATTCCCAATCAGATTCACCATCTTGTTTGTTTGTTATGTCGTGCAAGTGTGGTGTGGTGGGGATAATTGATTGTAATGCTAGAGGAATAAATCAGTAAGCCTACATGCTGCCCCTGGCTAACTGTTGAGTGACATTTAGTGAACATTTGATCACTTTGTTTTGTTCATTGCATCATTGCAGTTGTTTCTTGGCCATTGCTCCTGCACCAGGGGCTTTCCTTGAGCCAAACAGATTCACTGTCTTCTTTGCTTGTTGTGTTGTGTAAGTGTGGTGTGGTAAGGGATAATTATGACATAATTCAAAATCTTACACAATTTTTTTTAACAGAATAATAGAAGAACTTTTCCTTTGTGAGGACTGTAAAGCACTAAATAAAGGTATGTATGTCTGTTACAAATTTTTTATAATAAATAGGTACAATCCAATAAGGGTGGTTATTAGAATGGGGTGCTTACTCCATAGGGGCACTTTTAAACAGAAACAAATTTGAGGGGGCACTTTTTTGAGAGGGGTGCTTATTGGAAGGAGGGCACTAAATCCAATCATTACAGTAACTGCTGTAATTTTTCTGTAACGTTGGCCATAAAAGTAAAAGTAAGGTAAAAAACTACCATTGTAACCAAAGACTGTAAGAGACCTGACTTTGGTTACACCTGGAGTATCTAATGGAACCAACACCATGGTGTGACGCCTATGTCTGGGGAAAGAAAGAAACAGTTCAATTAAGTAAATCTACTGCCTATGTGATATAATCAAAGAAATTTGCTTATTAACAAAAATTAAAACAAAATCTTACTAAGTGACTATTTAGAACAAAACATCTTATTCCTGCTGAGGCACAACTGAACAGAAATGAATTTCAGATTTTGATGTAATAATAAACAATAAGAACAAAGCTATACAAATTGAGATATTTTGAGTAGATGAGTCTGCAAGGGCTTTGAGAGAATGACAATGATCATCAACAGTTAAAAATAAATCTAAATAAACAGTAGCTGTTAAGTATCCAAAAGTTTGTTGAAACTCTCCAAAAAGAGTGTCAAAGACAATACAGTATTGCTAATGGAGACAAAAATGAAACTATCCAAAAAAACACAGGAAAATATGTAAGTCAATACTAACATCAAACATATGAATTTAATGCCTATTTAAAAAAGTCTTCAATGAGTATTGAAAAAAGGTTCAATCAACCTCAATTCAAGCTTGAATTTAAAAGAGGACACAGTCTGTATGTTTTAAGGTAATGACAAAGATTATTCCAATCCTCCTTTCACTGAATCTCTGTCCCCTAGCCATACAAGGGGATGTTCAAAGGCTTGAAATAATGCATAGTGAGATTAGATATGTTTATATGTGCTTTAAGTTCATTGGAAAGGCAATTATGATCAAATGTTGTATATTATGCAAATTCCATTGCAGCTCGTACAATTATACTCAATGGTGATGTTGCTGTAAATCTAAGGCAAATGGAAAGTATGGAAAGCCAAAGTGCACTGCAAAATAAACACGAGCAAGCAAGAGTGAAATCAGACTGGCTGATTAGTTTAAATTGCCAGAGCCTGCTCCCAAATATTGAAGAAATGAGACTCATCTTTACTTATAATCACCCCTCTATTATTGCTGTCACAGAGACATGGCTAAACAACACCATCTCCGATGACAAAATTCACATTCAAGGATACAGAGTTATTCAGAAGGATCAGTTGGTGCATGGCAGTGGCAGCTGCACTCTATATGTTACTGATGGTTTTAATTTCAAACATCGTCTTGAACTTGAGGATCATGACTTTGAAGCAATTTGGATTGAGGGGAAGATAAATAAAACCAAGTATGTCATTGGGTGCGTCTACAGAGCCCCAGATGCTCCTGTGGATGATTTCTTTAATTATCTCAATGATGTTGTCTGAATAGAAACTTGGTCTGGGAAAGAGGTGATAATTACTGGTTATCTAAATTGCAATTGTTTAAATAACACCTTGCAACAAATGGGGAGAATGGAAGAGTTTCTGATGGCAAATGTACTGACACAATTGATAACAGAGCCCACCAGAGTGACAAGTTCGACCTGTTCCCTAATTGAAGTACTTATAACATCAACCCCTGATTCATTTAAATTAGCTGGTGTTCTTTCTACCTCATTTAGTGACCATTTACCTATTTTTGGAGTCCTAAACGTGCCAACTGTTAGACCTACAGAACATTGATATCTTTCAATGCATTCCATTAAGCCCCAAAACGCTGTGAAGTTTAATGCTAACTGTGACAATTATTGACCTACTTCAGTATTGCCCTGGGTTTCTAAGATCATGGAGTCTTTTGTGAACATAGAATTACAGAATTTTGCTCATGAGGTTGGTCTCATAGAACAGCATCAATTTGCATGTTCAAAGTTTTCTTCAACAACAGTGGCTCGACTCAAAGTAGTGGATTTATGGAAATTTGCCATTGACAGTGGTCTTAAGTCAGTTTGCATTTTCCTAGACTTAACAAAATCATTTGATGTCATTAAGCACGGCATCCTGCTTGCCATACTTGAATCTTATGGAATAAAAGAGAACACACTCCAGTGGTTTAAGAGCTACCTCTCAGGAAGATCGCAATGTGTTGTATGTAAAGACTCTGCTTCAGAACTTCAGAATCTTCAGAGTGCCATAAGGGTTGATCTTGGGACCAACATTGTTCAATATCCATATGAACGACATATCTAAAGCATATCAAGATTCAGAAATTGCACTTTATGGAAACAACACAGAGATGCATTCCAGTTCCAAAGATGTTGCTGTGGCTGTGTACAAGATTAATGATGATCTCAAAAGGATAAACAAATGGTTCTGCGACAACGGTCTCATTTGCAACACAAAAAAGACGGAAACAATGGTGATTGCTTCACAGAAGGCCGTCAAAACCACCAGACACCTAAATATATTCTACGGTGATTCAACTCTAAACCAGAAGAGATCTTTTAAGCACCTTGGTGTGATAGCAGATGAATCATTATCTTGGAACAGTCACATATCTTACATAGCGTCCAGAGTCTACCCTACAGTTAAATTGTTAAACAGATTTTTGTCTTTTTTGGGCCCAGCTGTCCTTTTTGAAGATATATAAAGTGACAATTTTACCTATTTAAGATTACGGTTCTACCATATGGGGATCCTGCACCAAGAAGAAATCTGATTTTTTAGAATGGTTACAGAATAAAGCTTTTAGAATAATCTTAAGGACAAACCTTCTGACTTGCACTCAAAGGATAAGAGACAAATTAGGACTTCTTACATTATCCAGCAGGCGACAATATATGTGTCTTCAGCTAGTGTTTAAAATTGTTAATAACCATGATTGTCCCATGCAACTTCAGAGTTACATGAATTTCAGATCAGAACTTTGTGGAGGTACCCAAGAAATTCACTTGCCTAAAGTAAAATCTGCTATAGGCCAGTCTACATTTAAATTTCCAGCAGGAAAAAAATGGAGCACTTAACTAAAGATCGAATTGTGGGCTAGACTTACATTTATGAACTTTTATGTAAAAAACATTTCACTATTTGTTAGAGCAAGACAGAATACAGCAAAAATGTAGCATATAGTTTTTCTCAACTTTTTCTTTATATATAAATATATATATATATATATATATATAAATATTATGAGAGGTTTAATTAAACCCCTGAAGAGTGAAGCGATTCACGAAACAGGCTTGTCGGGAAATGTAGTTACGTCCCCTTTTTTCCTCTCATAATATTTATCCTGCTCTGCTTCAACATATTGAGCACTGTTCCACGCGAAAATCGACTTGCAGACTTCCTATATATATATATATATATATATATATATATATATATTTATATATACATAGCTGTTAACAGCTGTGACCAAATCTTGCCTTTTGGTTTTTAATATCTTTTTATTGCTAACACTAATTTGAAATATCAACTGCACATAGGTTAATATCAGCTAATCTATTTTTGCCGAATAAATAGTTAATATTATCATTATTATTACTATTATTATTATTATTATTATATGTGCATCAAAGTTTTGAACCAATTACAGTTTGGCCACATTTTTCCTGAAGTGTTGGAGAACATGGGTAAGGCCAAGTCAAGGCTTAGACCCTCAGGGTAACTGAAAGTTTCTTCTCCTCACAAGGTTGCTCCCCTCAGCCTTTGTAAGTTCCTCCCTTAAAGAAGACAAGTCTACCCCAACCTTTAACAGTTCACCCCCCAAATATCAAATGTTGTTTCCTTATGGCACAAAATATTGCTTCTCAGTCAAAATAATACATTTTTCAGTCAAAATGCTTCTTTTTTTTTCCAAATCAAACACTTGACTAAAAAAGCATGCTAAGTCACAGTGAAACACTGAGCTCCACAAAGCACAAATACCAGTATCAAACTACGACATACATACGGTGGTCATTCATTGTCTGAGAATATTTGCCACACACTGAAGGAGCCTGAGTGTTTAGTTTGCTCTTGAAGTAGATCGTGATTTTTGTTGGGAACATAAGCAGGAAATAGTTAGCAAAAAAACCACAGTAATGTAGTAGATTTGTATAACTTGTGTAGGAGTTTTCCGCCATTTAGTAGCATGCCAAAAAGTTTACCTCTTGATTGAACTGTGCTATGATTTCACTGTAAATTGCATGTTGATCCAAAAGCAGTATGACTTTGTAAGAAAATTAGTACATTCGGCTGTTTGGATATGAGTTGAAAGGTTTAGGGTAAACTAGTAAAAGCAGGGGAAAACTTTTTTTTTCTACAGGGGAGTGACTAGCAAAGGGTGTAGGGGAGCAAACTTTGAATTGAGCAAAAGCTCCATAAAACAGACCAACATTGCCCTGACATCTTTACCTACCCAGATGGTGGGGTAAGTTCTGTTCAGCAGAATCCCTGTCTCTGGAGTGAAATTCTTGATGATATTAAATAATATTATTATAATTATTTTAACCTGTATATCAATTTCTGGCTGCTATTTTTTCCCTTCTTTGACAAAAGAAGTGTATCAGCCACGATTTTACCTCTAAATATCTCTTTGAGCTATATTTCCTTGATTATTTGATATTATCTTTTAGAATAATAAACCTGCAGCACTTAATTAATTGGAGCTGAAGACTCACCAAGATATTTTACCATGCTATCAGATCATTTCACATATGCATCAATTATACATAACCTGAGTAGTTTACTCACAACAGTATTGTGCAAAAGTAATTCAGCAGGAATTGTGGTACACCCACAACATTTGAGCAATATTTAGTTGAAAAAATATATCAGCATATATCATAGGGCTATTGTTCTAACAGCTGTGATAAATTGCTGACATATCATTGAGCTCCTCATGAACTATCATTTACAGTAAGCGACATATTGTTTAAGCTGTACAATATATCACGTAGAGTGTAAACTATGTCAATTGAACTTCGTAAGTTAACACACTTTAACTCTTGTATCCTGTACTCAACCTTAAACTCACAATGACAAACAGGAATTTTTATTAATTTGAATGTTTACCAGTGAAAGTAGTGAGAGATCCCATGCTTTTTAGAAACAAAAAGTTCATTTTACTTAATAGATAAAATGTGTCATTATTCAGAAAATGCAGTTTGTGTTATGTGTGTTAGAGAACTGTTATGCATTCAGTATTGTATCAACTTTCTTGCAGTATTGTGATTTAAACAGGTATGCAGTGAAGTTAATTGTTAGTAGCAGGCTGGGTATACTGATGTAGCAAACTTGATGTTCAAGGTAGCCAACAAGGTGCCAGCTCCATAGGAGCAAACTCCAAATTTAGGAAAACCAGCAGTTACCATAATGCAACGAGAGAAAGGCAGATCTCATAAAAACAGTACTTTGAAAAGAAATTAAAATTTCTGCTGAATCTGAGCAGAATCTCATAGAAATGTTAGGAAGCCTTTTTTTCAAGGTCTTTTCCTATCAGTGCCACAGCATAGAAGAAACAAACCAATGTGTGATACATGTTAAGTAAGCATAGGAAAACGACACCAGCTTCTGAGGGAAATAAAAAGGAAAAACATGTAAATTAGACTGCTCAGCTGTTTTAATCTTTGTTCTTTATGTACTTGTCATTTAACCATAGGGTGCTGTGATTGATGCTTCAATAAAATCATTTGGTTACAACCTATCATTGTTGATTGATATGTTCAAACTAAATATTTCCCTTGAATAAAAGGGGTAAGTTTCTAAAGAAACTGAGCTGTTGTGTCAGTGGGAGAGTATAACAGGGTAATTTAGTGTTATCACCTGAGTTGAAATTGTAAATGGGCCACTGTAAAGAGTTTTAAGTCTGATGTTTCAAGCATTAGCCCTTCCTCAGAACAATTGGAGGAATTGTGGGTTGAGTGTGGGTTTATATGCAGAAAATGGAGCTATGCTATTGGTGGGAATATGGTGATGAGAGAACAAGAATAAATTACTAGAATGAAAAGCATTTGTTGATACCATGGGGATTAAGAGTGCCTATTTAGAAGATAGTTATTTGTTCTAGAGTTTCGCAGCTTTCCGAACTACTTAGGTTTAGGGAAAGGCCACAAACTGTCAGAATGATTAGAGATATTGAGTGTCTAGTGACTGGTTTGGATGCATCCTTGACATTTCTATCTATGTTGTGAAGGTGTTCTCAGAAGCGGTCACCTAGTCACATGCCTGTTTTACCAATGTATGACTTTTTGCAATACATACAAGTTATGTAGTAAATGACATTGGCCTTTAAACTCTTTACAGTGGCCAATTTACAATTTCACCTCAGTTGATAACACTAAATTACCCTGTAAATATTTCCCTTGTTGCCAGCCATGTTTCAAATATAATGATGTAACAAAGTTCAACTCGTTACCTTTCCAAACAAGTTATTGAAGTGATTTTAGTATGATTATCTATTGACTGCAATCACTTGCTACTTTTGCCGAGGCAATGAGAGCACAGAAGGAAATTGTTTATCGCACATTATGCTAAGTGGGGGAAAAATTTCACTTGCACAAGAAATCATGTACCAGGCACTCTACTGTACATCATTGTAGAGATATATCCTCAGGACAATATACAATATATGTATTGTTATGATGATTTATAATTGGAATGAGATATCTTAGGAAAGCTCTAATATGTTGTTGATTTATTGTTCTGAAGTGACAATAGAATGCATGATAAATTGCTGATATGATGCCAATATATCACAAGAACAAAGCACGATATTTGACGACTATCATTTGCATTACTTTTGCATAGTGCTGTACATGTACATGTATATTGGAACGAGATATTGCAGGAAAACTCTGATATCTCCTCAATTTATTGTTATGGAGTGTCAATAAAGTGCAATATTTGACAATAATCATTTGTATTACTTTTGCATAGTGTGGTACATGTACGTGTATACTAGAACAAAACATCACAGGAAAGTTCTTATATCTTGTTGATACATTTATTCTTGTAGCTTAGTTCCTCTAACTCTCTCTCTTGACCCACCATAAGCTATGCAATTCTCTGGCAATGCCTTTTTTGCAAGGGAGGGGGAGGTAGTTTTCTCAAGAAGAACAGTAACACAGGCCAGTTTTTGCTGACCTGGTTATCACAGTTTGACCATTGATTCTAACATCTCACAATAAAAAAGTCTAAGTCTACTGTATAATCTAATAGCTATTGCAGTTTCAAATGAATCAGTGCACTTGCATTACGGAATCCCTAATATACTGGGATCATGCCATTTAGAAATGAAACCAAAAACCAAACGTAAGGTAAGAAGTTCTTTTCTAATTCCATGCTTCTAGTTAACTAATTATCCATCGTGGGGAACTACTACTTTCACAAATCCTGTTGTCATTGTGATGGTCTCTATTATGGTCGCTAATAGTTCATCACATCCAACAAACTTACTCCAGCATGAAATGCTTATATGTATGCATAAATGAAATTGTGAATTACCCTGCTCCCAATGAATTCTTAAGTAGTTTGAGTGTTTGGTTTAAGTGCTAGTGAAGCATTAATGTATATTATAGTTTGGCTGGTTATCAAATTGTTTAATTATTAAGATTTCTTTGAGAAGTTGAAATCTTCTTTCAAACCATGTGCATAGTGTGGGCATATTTGGAACTTTTTTGGAGAAAGCAAAGTGCAATCGCACATTTTAGTAGAATTTTTGAAAAAGGTTTATCAAAGCGACCTTTAGGAAAAATGAAGAAAGACAGATTCTCCTTATTTATTGTTAGTGGCTCTTGAAAATCAAACAATTTCACACACAGTTTCCAAGAGGAAACTCATCCTTTGAGACTTAGACTCCTAGAAAAAGTAAATTTCACAGATTTCATGAAAGAAGAGTAATAGATGCCTTGTAATGATCATTTAGCCAGCCATAGTGCATTTCATTAATATGTGTTTTCCTGATGTTTTCCTCTTTTCTTTTTCAGCACTCTACCTATCTTTTAAAATTATTTTGAGTTGGGGAAGACAAAAGTGTAAATAGAAGTTTCGATATACCATGGCTTTCTATATCAAAGCTTAACATGATCTTAGTGCAAGTTTAGAAGAAAATTAACATTCAATACATCAGTCATTTTTTCCTGAGAATTCTTACTCTCAAATAACTCACTGAATGTTTCCTGTTGCAATAAGTAATAATCCAGGCACCTTCAGTAAAAATTTTACAATAAAAAGTTAAATAACCCTTATACCTCCCAACTTTACAATAATATTTAAAATCCTTATAGTCATTTTACAAACTTTAATAAAACACAACTGAGGAGCTTACTTTGATAGACCAGGAGCTTTACTAGTTCCCATCACAATGGCTATCTTGCAACGTGGGTCCCCTGCCCCTAAAAACAAAACCATTCATACATCAATGCAAATCTAGTAGAGTGACTTAAAAGAATGAAATCATGCTCTTTACCACTACTCCACCACTTTGTTCCATTGATAACATTTCACTTCCAAGTCTGGTAATCGTGCACTCCATGTTTGTTGCATCAGACGAAGCCACACTTGGTTCTGAAATATTATAAAAGTAAGAGTAGCCACTAAGCAAGTAACTTAAACATTTACATACATGCATGCATACATACATACACCAAAACAAAAACTACTGGTTTATTGAGTGAGTATACTTAAGGATTAAAGAGAAACAATTACAGGCTAGTTTTCAATATAATAAATAACTATATATATAACAATAGAAATGTTTACCAATAAAATTACTACATACACAGTCTTAAAATTTTAACAGAAAACATTAAAAAAGACAAATAGAGATCTTCATGTCACAGTAGAATAGCTTTTAAAAATGTGATCACGATATACCTAAGAATTCTAATTTTCTGGCACTGCTTTTAAAAGCCTTCAAGGATTGCACTGTTCTTATTTTGTCTGGTGTTGCATTCCATAATTTTGGCCTAATGAACATCCAGGATTTTCAGCTAGAAGTCAATGTATTAGTCTTTGACTGCTATAAGATATCAGCACCTCTCAGGTTGTATTGTTTCTTGGTTTGTACAATTGTTTCTGTGTCAAGCAGTTTTCTAATGCTTTTTGGTGTTCATAATCACTGGCATGATAGATATTACAGATTATTTTTTCCAAAACATTGACTTTCAAGTTATGCAGGGTTACTCTGTTGAGCAGTTGACAACAAAGATAAAGTCTCTACTCAAGCAAAGAGGTCCTCTCCAGCCAGAGCTCATCCAAGTTTCCATAGCATTAAGCAACTTGGAGCATCACCAGCACCACCTGGATGGGATGCTAGTCCATTGCAAGGTTATTGCCAGCATTTCTTTAGGCTTCCTTAACAATTTGCCAATACCCATTTACACTCCTGGATGGACAGAGCACTGAGAGAGTAAGTGCTTTGCCTAAGAACACAACACGTTGATGTGCCGAGCCCTGACCACTCAACCCAGAGTCAGTGCACTAAACATTGGGCCAATGCATCTCCCACCACCTCTCCCACTGTAGTTGACGTGCTATATTGGTATAAAATATGAGTTTTGCCAAACAGAGGGATTAATTAAAGAACTTTCTCAGAATCTTTCCTACACTAGTCAAAAAACTTATTTTTCCTTAGAGCTATCCCACATGACAGAACATTTGCACCCTACAAATTTACATTTAGTTTTACAATAGATACCTTAGCTAAAGCTACTTATAAATTTTAATGCACTATAGTAAGGAATGTAAAATGAAGTGTTACCATTGTCATGGTTGAAGTTAGACATAATAGGCCATTGTACAGTTGTGTACTTAGCTGCCAAGCCTTTGATTTGGAGTGAGGATGAAAGTGACCTTGTTGTGATAGAGACCAGTATCTAGATAGCATGATAACAAAGTACTTTGCATTTGAAAAGCAGCAAGGTTTGTATCATAAGAAGGTCACCCTTAGCCTCATTCCTCTTCAAGGCTTGGCAACCAGCACACAACTGTAAAATGGACTATTAGTTTAAATAATGAAATGAAACTAAGTTTTCAATAACTCAATACTTTCCCTTTATGCAGAGGACAGAGTTATAGGAATGAAATATATTACCTGTCATACAAAATGCTGACCTCACAGTCCCTTTCAGAAGAGGTTCAAGCCAGGCTTCTTTTGCTCAGTTGTACCATATAATAAATGAAGGACCTCCATGTTGCCAGTGTCTGTACAGAAACAGAAAAAAAGAGAAACTATTTAACTGAGAGAAGAGTGTAAACATATTCAAAGCCTCTTTGTGTAATCTTAACTTATGTTTAGAGAGAGTAAGCCTGAAAAAATTTCAGACTTTTTTGGTAATACTGTGCAAAAACCTAAGCTACAGACTGTCTAATGAATGAATGTCCACGATAACATCGGAACATAACTAACACAGGTATTGAAAACATGACCAAAGGCTTTTAATTGTAAGTATCCTAGCAGTTCTTGCAGTGAACACAAGAAATATGAGGAACCTTTTGTCCATTAGGATTTCATATGTATAATATGTAATACATAAACCCTTAAAACCATTTCAAAAACCTTGAAATTTGAAAATGTATGTCAAGTAAATAAACCTTTTCTTTTAATTGTCACCAAAAAGGTTATTCTAACAGCCACTATTGTACTTTCCTTTTGACAAACTTATTGTCCCTATAATTTATTCTGTCTTCACCTTTTCCATGGGAAAAGAAAAGGTGTATATATTCCACATTTATTTTGAAATAGCAATGTTTTTGAAAAAGAATGTATAACAAAAATTACAAATCAAGTGTACCCATTCACAGAGAAGCCTTACCCTTAATTTTGAATGCTGCATGGCTATCACAAGTTAAACTGAGATATACATTTGTATAAACATCATTGAAACTTCATCATTTTCCCCTGTAAAAATTTGTCTTTCACTGCTTGGTTGTTGGAGTATTAAGCCATTTTATATACCACAAATCTTCCCAAATGATTGACAACAACAACTTTTTCAGTTACCTAATAAATTATTATTTCAAGCAACCATTCTATGATTTTAGGTTGCCAAATTGCTATTTAACAAAAGTGAGCTTAGAGTCCTGAATAGTATTGTTTTTGTTATAGATCTCTTATGTATATGCAGACAACTGCTTTCTTTACAAAACTACCACAAGTTTTCAATGTTTTCAATTGAAGATATGTTTCATGGTTACTCAATCTCATCATCAAAGTGATTTATAAAATGGCTTGAAATAACATGGCATGAAAGGATGTTTTAGTTTCGAAACACAGAACTTGTGTACTTTTCTGTTATGTTTGTTCTGGTCTATTATTTCTTTGTTGGTTAATGATTATTACCTAATAAGTTTTTTTACTTCAATCAGTTTCATTTAAGCACATGTACCAGATATCATATTTCATATTTCATCGCTATAAGTTGCTGTTGACACCACCAATTTTGTCTGCTATTCACGTACAATCCACTATCAACGATTTATCTACAATCATTAGGAGCTAGACCAAAGTAAGTTTTTTATATATCATTTAAGATATTTCCTTTTTTTTTATACGTACATCGATTTATTTCTTGCTTTCAGTTCACTTTATAACTGCTTCATTGTTAATTAGGCTAGTGTTACATTTCTCAGGGATATTTTCTTAATTAAGTTTCTGCTGCATTTTCTTTTAGTTCAAACCACACAAATTCAGCTACAATGTTACCATCAATCCTAACTAAGCTATCTTCAATCTTATTTTTCCCTCTTCATCTGTGATTTCAAACCTATCTCCTTATTTTTGTTTGAAATTTTGATTATGTACTTCATTTGATTAAACCCCGATTTATATTGTGCGTTCAGATTGTCTTCCCCGCTACACTAGTAACCTTTGAAGGTTACAGGATGGAGGGCCAAATAAATGAACTCTGGTCGATGGAGGCATGTAATTCAATTAACCTGTACCCTTTTAGACACAAACTCTGTCTTTGCACATTTTATAGATATAGATAGATCTGAATAGACTTTTGTAGATCCATATAGATCTATATAAAGCATCTTCTATTAGTAAGTAACCCATGAAGGTACCTGGTGCACTACAGTTGAAGACTTCTGCAGCAAAAGGACATCTTCCTGTAACCTCAGCTAGCATGGCATACTCAAGTTGACTTAAACCTGACACACTTGATAGAAAGAGGTTCCACAAACCTTCCCCTTGAGCTTTTTCCTGAGTGAAAAAAATAGATGATTTTGTTTACAAACCTGGAGAATTTCTTCCAATAAATAGAATCTTTTGCTTTAAAATGCACTAAAATCCCCAAATTTTTCCTTTGATAGAGTTACCCAGATGCCATGGCAACTCTGTTTCTTTCAGTAGTAAGACTAGAGCTAAGCAATTAAAAGTAACTGAAACTACTATCACAGATTTTAAAAAGGTGGAAAATGTTTATGACAGAAAATATCAGCAGGTGTATGATTAAAGAAATTCAAATGACACAGTACCTTCAAATCTTCCATAAATGGAGGGACACTCCACTGGGTCGCTGGATTACTCACATGCTGATAGTAAGACTAACAAAAACATACAGTATAAGTAAAACTAGTTCCTTGTCTGACAAATGAAGGATGGGTTTCTGGACCTTAAAAGGAGCATACAAATGGCAAGTTAATCTTGTTAGCAAAGTAAGATGTGTTGTCAGCTTTTCTATCACTGTGGCAACCTGCTCTTGTTAATGGATTTAGTTCATAAGTTACAGACCCTCCCAGCTTGTCTTATTCTGTTTAAGCAAAACTTTATTGTACTGATCATGACCATCATTTTGCTAAAAAAGGCACCCTCAGTTAGATTGAAAATCGGTCTGCAGTTCATAATGTCAACTCTCTATCTTTGCTTTGAAGGTGGGGTTACATGAAGAGGTCATGTTCTCTTGCATCCTGAGAGGATCAATATGCCATTAAACCAAACTAATATTAGATCAATTGCTCTAGTGATTATAGATGCACATGCTGTTAATGATTGAGGGTTGCATGATATCTTGCCATAATCACCTTGCATAAGGTGATTACAGCAGGAGCCCTGTATTGCTTAGGGTGTAGGGTTAGGGTTAGGGTAGGAACTGATGACTGTGATAAAGAAAGTTCAGTTCTGAAGAGCACAAAAGATGCCACTAGGTTTGGAGTAACAGTTCCCTGAAGAACGATGTAAAGTTTTTGCTGATTGAATAACATGAACCTGTTAAATTCCAGTGAAAACTGGCTCTTTACCTTGGTACAAGTAATCAAAACAACAGAATGGTTTCAACATTACAACAAAATTTGAAAGCACTTATAATTAGGTAGGTAAATATACTACAACAATCATTCACCTCAGGCTCAGTGAATATTGTTGAATAATCCCCCTTGACTTAATCTTGGCAAGGGGATTATTCAACAATTATGATGGTGCTTGATTGTTAAATAGTCTGAGGTTTTTAAAATAACTTTTGAAGCATCACTATATGTTATCATTGTTGGGTTTTGAATCATCTATTCCAATTTTGGCACATTTCTAATGTTTCTTAACATAACCTTTAATTGTAATTATGACTTTTCTTAAGACAAACCTTACAAAAACAGTCTAACCCCAAAATAGTATAAATTGTTTCAAATAAGTTACTCAGTGGTTATTAGTTACTACCTATTACTGGTGCTAGACAATAGTAGTCAACCCAGTTCCTTTCTTTTAAAAACAGATGACAAAGATGACAAAAGTCATGTCATGATACATGTTAAAGGTGTGATTTGTACGAATGGTTTATCCACTTACTTCTTCAGCTGGGTACACATACTTTTCCATAAAAGCAATCATTTTTTGATAGAGTCTTTGAGCCTTCAGGGATGGCTGGAAGATGGAGGACACATTCTCCATGTTCAATTTACTTACATGGCTTGCTCTCAAATAAGAAAGAAAAAGCAATATAAGTTGGAAAAGTAGTAAATGTTGACCTTTCATCAAAGAAATACTTTCTTTCAACAATGATTTGGTATAAAACAAAAAATTAATGAACTTCTAAAATTGTCTTCAACAGAAGTTCCCAAAATTGGGTATAAAGATTGCCAATCAAGCTTTGTGGATTACATAGAAACATTGATAATTTAGAGTAAACACAAATTAGTATAAAAGACTGCCAAAAAAATGTGGCATTGATTTAAACATAACTTTCACACATTTGGAAAAAAAAACTTGAGGAAATAAAGCTTTGTTTTTAAGCATAATAAGAAAGATGGAAAGTTTTGAGCTTGGTAGGAAAATAGATAAAGATGGTTTCCATCTTGTCACAAGCGTGGAACAAAGAAAACATTCTGAGTCCCCATGAGGAATTGAACCCATGTCATATGAACTTCATATTGGGTCTCGCTCACTATAGAGTCTCTGTGGCTCAGTTTTTTTCTCATATCCCATGATTTGTGCACAAGGTGTGATAAAACATTCTTAGGACTTACTGGGCCTGAAGGGCCACCTTTAGTCCTGCACATGCCAGGGGTTCAACAAGATTTCCAAATAAAGAAGCATCTTCAGCACTTGCATTTCCATGGATGGCCCTTGCATAGATTCCCTGAAGGATACAATTTTTACTATGAATTGTGATATATAAACACAGAATGCAATAGACCAAGTAACAGCTGGTCAACATACCATCTATCACCAAGATCACAATTTGAGATCAAAATATTACGGTACTTCCTAACACCTCCAATAACATAATCCTTTCAAAAAGTAGTTCCCTTGATTAAAGGCTCTTACTCAGAAAAGGTAAAATTATGGGTAGAGTTTTAAAAAGAAGGCCACTTTTGGTGAAATAGGACATTACATGCAATGTTAACTCTACTTTGTCCCTAAGTATCTGAAATAGAGCACAATTTTCCACAATCAATTAGAGTTCAACATGTTTCTTTCCATCTTGTGCAAAGTTATGTTCATAACATATAAATGCTTTCATTCAGATGTAGTAATACTACAGTAATGCTATATTTGCCATAATAAACCATGGTTGTTGACAAATTGAAATGGCCCCTGATAAGTGAACAAGCTCTATCAAGTAGCTACATTTGGTCACTTTCTGAGTGGCTACCTAATAGGCATTTAACTCTAATAAGATTACCTGGGCTATAGCTGCCATTCTAAAAAATGATAATGCAATGTAAAAGTTCCAATGTTCATGGTGAATATCTCCAAGTCCTCTAAATTTACAGTACAAAGAAATAAGATCCTTCTCTGTTGGAATTCCAGGAGCCAAGGACCCTGTAAAGAGAGACAAAAGGCTTTCTAATGCATTGCTTATCCACTCCATGTAGCACCCACTTTGGTTGCCATAACAAGTAAGAAAAAGGTTGGTGACTGAATATACAGTCAAAATTGCATTTCACCTTTAGTGGCAGGCACTCATGAAGCAAGCAATCAAAAGACAAAACAAAAAAACAAAAAACAAACTTTATTCAACTAGAGTAAAAACTTAACAGTGATTCAACTGAGAAACTAGTGGCCTTCTATCCTAACAACAGCTGTAGTAATAAGTATATACAGAAACACTATCTACAGGTCTAATTTAGAGAGGAATAAAAAAATTGCAAAAAAAAAAGGAAAAAAAAGAAAAGGTTGGACACCTAAATAAACTCAATATGCATTTAGAGCGAAATGATCCAATTCATTGTATCCTGATAAAAAATGACTTTGGGTGGCCTTTCTAAAAAAAGATTGTTAAAGCCCCAGCTTTCTTCAAAGTATTTTGTGGGGAGTTCCATACAGTACTGTGCAAAAGTAATGCAAACACCTGTCGAAGAAATTTGACAAAATTCCTAGCTTTTCAACAAATTCCTGACTGAAACGAAACTTCAACGACACTTCCGCGAATTTTCGAGGCATGTATTGTTTTGAACGGCTTGAACTTTCGGCAACATTTTTCTTGATGGTGTTAATGCGACTTGAAATTTCGAGCGAAAATTTTTTCTATGTGGCGAACATTTTGGGTGATAATTCATTGCAATTCTTCATTCTTTCAAAAAGATTTGGTTGAATTTGTGGTTTGGTACTGCTCTATGTAAAACTCACATGGAATTTCCTGCCACGATTTGAGTCCTTCGCGCAACCTATTTTGTTTGCAATCATGCCAACACTCAGTGTATCAATTGTGTCGATGCATTTGGGATCTTTTATGTACTCTACTTTTGGTAGTCATCATGGCCAAAGTTTCAAATTATTCTACAAAAAAAATCAAGATCTTCCACAAGGAAGGCCTCCACCCAGCTGAAATACTGAAAGCGTTGAAACGCGAAGGGTTACTAGGCACATCATTTGAAAGTTGCGTCTCACCAATTTCGTGACAAATTTGCACTGAAATAGATAGTGGGAGGTTGGCAATACTTTCCTTTAATATCTGTGCAATACATACTCCTCATGGCGCATTGGTGCACCGATAAGACTATATCAGGAGCATGACATCCTGACAGCTTTGCTGTTTCTCCTCTCAACAAGGTGGCCAAGCATTACTAACGAAAGAAGAGTGATCCTTGATTTGAGCTGGCCTTGTGGCTCATCCGTTAACAATGGTATTCCTTCTGGTTACTTTCTTGGAGAGCTTCTGGAATTGAGTTATCCCACCATTGATGCCTTTGTCTTAGCAATTGTTTTTCTCAGTCTGGGTTGTATGCTATACAAGTGTGATCTATGTAAAGTGAACCACCAATTCCCCATTGATCCACATGATTATCATTTACTTGGTTATACATGGAACAGTCAAGTTTACTTTGACACAGTTTTAACCTTGGGCCTCCATTCTACCATGATGGCATGTCAGTGTTCCACTCTTGCAGTTACTTAGATTCTCAACCAGCATGGCCTTAAAACATTTAATTATCTTGAAGGCTATATTGGTGCTTTCCCACCAACTTTGGCAACCTCTCAATTCCACAAGCTTAGAGAGTTGCTGTATCATCTCGGCTTGGAAGAATCTAGTGACAAATCCAGTCAAATCATCCAGCCCAACACACTGCAAACCCCATGAAGCCTTTAATCACAGCATACTGGGTGAACTCATACAGACATAGGAAGACTGGGCAAGTGATGCATATAAGGCTTATTTAGAATTTCGTGTTGAATCAAAGCTCACCTTTGCCCATCAGCTTTGTTTTGCTATTCTCTCTACTGCTCCATAGTTTCACAGTGAAAAGTTGCCTTTTTGGGGTGTTCCATATGGTGCAGAGTTATTGCTGGTTTTTTAACTTTTTGTTTGTACGCTTAATAAACTTCTCTGTGCCAAAAAGCAAATTGTGTCTCATTTGTGTCAGGCGGTGTAGCTGGGGAATTTATTTGTCCCTCTTTGGACAAGCACATATTCAAAGGGATTGATTGTACAACACACACCTCTGGCATCAGGCTCTAAGAATTTCATGTTTCATTTCACACCAGTTTTCACTTCAAGCACACACCAGAGATTTTGTATTGTACTATTTCATTTTTCTTCCCACCCACCCTCCAACTCTGGTTAATTTTGTATGATGTCATAAATGACAGAGAGGTTTATCAGGCATATCATGGGCTGTTTTTTACTTTTTGTTCATATTCTTAATAATCTTCTCTCTGTGCTGAAAAGCAAATTGTGTTTTATTTGTGTCAGGGGGCATAGTTAGGGAATTTGGAGTCCACGAATCTTTTGCTGACCATCCCTATGATGAGGTAGGATAACCACAGTGGCAAGATATCCACATTTCAATTGGTGGATATCACACAACTGGGAAGGAAAGCCTACTCATATTGTTTATTCTTCTGTGTAAGCTAAATTCAACTATCTAGTTGCTAAGGAATTATTTAAATAGAAAAGTATACCACCTTTGGTCAGGATGAATGGATCAAACTGAAAACCCTTTTTTAGGCATCCCAGCTTGCATATTTGAATGCTTGTGGCCCTACTAACAATTTACCACTTTTCCAACAGTTTTATCATATGCAAGTTATACTTTTATATACAATTTTCACCATCAAAGTTATAAAAATATAGTTAATTCAAAAAGGGCTCAAGTGCTCAGTTAATGGAAAGATATTTAAACATCTCAAGTTATCTTTAACAATACACAAATGCAACATAAAAGGAGCAATTCAAAGAAAACAACGAGTGGTTACATAAGAGCTACACTGTACCTGTGCCTAATGAAAATGAGGACATGTGTCCAAGTTCCTTTGGCCAATGGTAGGGCAAGCAGCAATAGGCTAGATCAAGTAGTGGATCACCCAGAGTAGAGAGCTCCCAGTCTAACACGGCATTCACACATAACTAAAAAGATGGTCAATAAAATTTATATTTGGTATCTGCAGGTTATTCAAATCTTCTTCTCTTTTTCAGTGTTTGACATTGAAGTGGTTTTATTAAGTCAAAACTAAAGTGAAGAGGACCACTCAACCCTATTTTTAACCTTACAAACAAGGACTAGCATATCAAGAATAGCACTGCAAGTTAGCTTAGATGAAGCAGTGGTGCACCCTAGATATACAACTAGTTTTTGCTGTGATGCAGAAACACTTGAAGAGTCTATAATGCATTCCATGTTATAGCACTTACATGTAGAAAAAAAATTAACCAAAACTTACTCCATGTACTTCAATAAATATAAAAGAATGCAAATTTACCCTTCTACCCTAGGAGTGGAATATTGTTGTGATTAAAATGCAATGACAGTACAAACCTTCCTAGGATCAAAGATCAAATTGTCCAGTCTGAAATCTCCATGAACTAGAACTAAATAAAACAAAACCAACATGACTAAAATAAAATACTTTATTTAGGCAATGGTAATTAAACTCGGTGGAGTGCAATTTGGTCTGAATTCACACACATAATTTGAAATCACAAGTATGATATCAGACAGAGATTGCAAAGACCAGAAAGACATCCAATTCAATAGTACAAACTTTAAGCACCAAAATACAGGATTTTAGGCTTTACAAATACATCAGTGTTCCAGTAAGGAGACTGTTACTAAAATGGTTTAACCAAACTGATTCAAACAGTTTAAGGTGGGACTTAACCTAAAATTTGACTACAAAATGCAATTTTTGTTTTTGGAGAAATCTGAAACTTCAGGCATAGAAGAAAGCCATGACATGAGTTTTTAAGACTAATTTGCTTTATTTTGTTGCCTACGATAAGTTTTCTGCAAGCTAGTAAAAAAATATTTTTGGTTACCATGGCAACGCAACGTAGCATCTTTCAGTCTTGCTCCAATTTGAAGCCCGAAAGTCCATCCAATTCCTAGAATTTCCTCAGTATTTTCAAGAGGAAGCTATATGACCCCTTACATGAAGTATAGCTAGTCGGAGGTGGCGTGGGATTGAAAGCTGGCGTGTTTTCAACTGTGGAGATACTGTGAGAGCGAGATTCGAGTTTTATATCAGCGAAGTTTTTGTCTAAAATGCCAGGAGGGAAGAAGAATACTGTATATAGAAGAAAGCGGAAAGGAAAGCCTTTTACTGGAGTGCAGAGATACGCAAGGAAAGCGAAGAAAATGCCGCGTGCGGATAGAGAAGTCACAAACTCAGCATCGAGTTCCTCGTGTGATGAGGCTCTGTCAGATGCCGAAAGTGCTTCCATCAGTGCTTCGAGACTCAAAATGAGACCAGAAGATTCACCAGATAGTTCATCAAAGATTTCTGATGTAAATGATTTTCAGGGAGAGGGATACAGACTTGTAGACCTCAAGAAATTATATGCCACGTTGTCTGAAGCACATGTGTGCGAGGAAGGTGAGAAAACATAAGTGAACATCTGTTTTACTTTTAACCTTTTCTTTACTGTTCATGTCTCGTAGCATATGCTAGTAACAGTGTGCAGTTTCCATTTTTTTCTCTAAGAATGTTTTTTTACTTCTCTTCAGTACTATCTTTATTGTTTTCATTTATTAAAAATTACAGTTGTAACTGTCTGTTGTGTGGTATGTGGTGAATAAATTTTGTGACTCATATACATGTATGAGAATGCACAAAATAACTTTAGTGTATACTGTTATTATGTTCTAGGGAGTTTAACTCTGAAGGAGAATTCTTCTGGGAGAAATGGGCTAATGGCAGACCTCTCTGTGGAGTGTAGCTCCTGCCTTGAAGCTTCTACTGTGTGCCATTTTCATAGTGGAGCTGCCAGCAGAGCAAGAATAATGCAGAGACTGGTAATTCCAGCAGGGGAGTACACTCAGAAGGCCTCAGAAGAAAAGGACAAGAGGCGGTTGAGAAAATCGGACCTTCAGACCTCTGCTAAAGAAAAGAAGCGCCGGCAAGGAGAGCAAATGAGGCGCACACGCAGAGAAGATGCCCTACGGGAGGCTGATGGTGATACCTATGAACCTGGAGGCTTCTAAGTGACTGAAAGAAACATTTGCTATGATATTGGATAGTTCATAGCCATGCAAATTTGTGCAGACAATCTTCGTTTTAGCTTTTTAACTTTAATCGCACTTTTCTCAAAATGTGCATTTTGCGCATTCTAGAAAACATATCTCATAGAGGATTTAACCAATTGACTTGAAATTTTCAATGTTTATTGCTTTCAAAGAGTGTCTGGGAATGAGCAAAGGGTTTTTCTGTAGCTTTACTTTGTCAAAAGTTACAAAGAAAATTGTGGTGGAAATTCACCCCAAAAATTTTGCTTTACTTTAACTGGAGGCTGGAACCAAAGTTTTTTATATTTTTTAAAACTCTATGCTCATCCCCATGATTAGCCTATATACTATATAGTTATAAAAAAAAATCAGAGCTAGCTGCATTCCATATCAAGATTTCTTTTCTAGAGTACATGTGGGTTGTGCACAGTATGGGGTAACAATATTTTGCTGGTATCAGGTTACAAATAAACTGTGTGCAGAAATAATTGAAAAAACTGAAATCTGTGATTCATTAGCTTTTCAGTGATATATGGTTTTATATGGTTTAACTAAAAACTGTGGATGTGACAAGTCATTGAAAAAAGGGGTCTTTTTTAGGTTAAGTCCCACCTTAACTGGTCCAACTAGATATAATAGTCCAACAGATAAAAAAAACCATTTAAGCAGAAAAAGTAACCCAACTCATCAAAATAACTTAACCAACTTAAAAAAGGAGGTTGGTGCAACAAGCTAGAATGGTGTGATAACCTAAAATAGTCCAATCTGTCCAATCAATCAAAAAGACTCAACTACTAAAAATTATTGCACCAGTTATGATGATACAACCAGATAAAATGGGCAAACTTGAAAAAATGGTACCACTAGTCAACATGATTCAACCAGTGGCAATAGGTGAACTGCAAAAAATGGTCTAGCAGGTAAAAAATGGTGTAACTAAGTAAAATCTTCAACAGGTTAAAATAGTCAGACCACATTTGGTATCTGGGCAACCAAGCTCAATTTATGTTTGCCGTACTTGAATAGCAATTCAAGTACCATTTCAAACCAACCTCAGAGCAAATGTGATCCCAAAATCAAGTACAAACCATACTCGATAGAATATGAGGCAAACCGAGCTCAACAAAAAACTGAGCTCGATAAGATCAGATGGAGTTTGTAGAACTCATCTTTTTAATTGAGTACGATATAGTTGGATTGAGCTCAAATAGAATCAACTGCATTTCGAGCTCGTTGATCCAAGGTTGGTTTGAAATGGTATTTGAATTGCTATTGGACCAAATGTGGTCCAAACAGTCTAACTAAATACATGCCTTTAAAACAATAAATGCCTTGAAAATTTGTGGAGATGTCATCAAAGTTTCATTTCAGTCAAGAATTCATCAAAAAGCTAGCAATTTCATCAAATTTCATCAACAGGTGTTTGCATTACTTTTGCACAATACTGTAAAATGGTCAAAGAGGTTGAACTAGTCTGACTCAGTACAATGTATGTTAGGAGATGCAGCATCTAAACTTTAAGAATTCCCAAACCTGTGTAATGCTTTGTAGAGGTGCCCCATTTTTGAATTTACATTGAAGTGTTTGACCAATACAGCTTACAGTTTTAAGAATAAAAACACACACACAAACTGCGACAATAAAACCCTTAGGCACTGGTCAGGGGATTAACATTAAAGTTAATAGGAACTAATGGAAGGAGCAGGTAGGGGAGTGACATTCCTGGTCCCACTGAAACTCAGAAAATGGCATCATATTCTGAGTAAAAATGGTCTAACTAAGAAATTGGTCCAACAAGTTCCAAGGTTCTAATTCATGAAATAGACTACTTGATGAAAAATTATCTCATCAGTTTGATTGTTCTAATCAGATAAAGTGGTCCAACAAGTTTAAAAGGCCTAACTGTTTGAAAGAGTCCAACTGATTAAAATGACCTAAATGGTTAAAACAGACTTTCCAGACAAACTGGTCAAACCAGCTAAACATCGGCTCACTAGTTAAAATGGCCCAACTGGTCAAGGGTCTAACTAAATAAATGGTCCATTCCAATTAAATGTTCTAATAATATAAACATGGCCCAACCACTAAGAATGGTTCAATTAAACAAAATTATTCAACTCATTAAAGTGGCCTATCCAGATGAAAGAGTCTAACTAGTTAAAAAGGATCAATCTATCTAAATTTCGTAACTACACAAATATGGTCCAACCACTAAGAATGGTCCAACCACCTAAAATGGTCAATGTACATAACTGAATCCAACAAGTGTTAATGGTCTAACTAAATGAAATACTTCAACTGATTGAAATGACTAGGCTGTTAAAATGGTCTAACTAGACAAAATTCCAACCAGATGACACAGTCAAAGAATATAAAATGGCCATAAAATGGCCATAAAATGGCCATAAAATGGCCCTTACTTTATTAACTGGTCCTACCCCAGGAAATGGTCAGACCAGACCTGTAGATAATATGGTCCAACTGGTCAAAGTGACCAAAACAGTAAGCTTTGGTCCACCATGTTCAACTACTGCAAATATAATAACGATCTAACCCAATGAATTAAACCAACTGGTTTAAAGGATACAACTACATCCATACATACATTGGGTGAATGGCTTCAAGTAAACAGCTTGTTTCTTAATACCACCAAGACTGAAGCCATGCTATTTGGAACTCATTCTTAACTGTCCAAACATAAAGACTTTGGTAATTGTGAAGAAGAGCTCCCCAAAAAACCTGTCGGCCGACTGTCGGCCAACAGTTGACCGACAGTCGGCCGACAGTCTACCCACAGGTTAAGAAAAAAGAAAAATTGTGTTAAAAACGAACAGTTAACGTGACATAGCAGGAACAGAACCAGGAGCTGACGGCGTTGCTAGAGGAACGCGAGAAAGAGGCTGAAGAGCTATCCAACCTTGTGCTGAACAAGGACGAGGTCGTTAAAAACCTCGAGAGGCGCCTCGTAGACGCAAAGAAGGTCATCACAGAACTCCGAGTGGAGGCACGACGCAGAGACCAACCCGCGCCACAAGAAGACCCACCCGCATCACAACAGCAACACCAGCAGACGGCAGACATACGTGTCAGCACCCACAGCCTGGCCAACATACACGAACGATATGACCAGGTTCTCCAGACGATGAAAGAGAACAGATGCAGCATGGCCTGTGCCTTCCGTCTTGCAGGCTGTCCTCGGAGCACACTACGAGACTTCGTGGCGATAGCAGAACTGAAAAAGGTGGCCTCGAGGGAACTGGACCTCGTCCTCTGCGACCAAGAAGTTCAATCGGTGCGAGATCTGGAGGTTGCCTGTTGCAAAAGACTTCGGCGCTACATCCCGGTCATGAGCAACATGAGGAGAGAGGGGTAGCTGTTGCCAATGAAGTTCGCGGCACGATTTTACGAGTGAAATATCTTGTATATTTCACCACGCACAAAACGGCTCCTTTAGGAGCCACCAAATCTTGAAAGTCAATTGTCAACGTATTAAACATGTTGGATGTTGTATCAAGCGAGGCACGATTCTACGAGTGAAATATCTTGTATATTTCACCACTCACAAAACGGCTCCTTTAGGAGCCACCAAATCTTGAAAGTCAATTGTCAACGTATTAAACATGTTGGATGTCGTTTTCAAGCGAAAACCGAGAGAAAACATTAAGGTTTGTGTTAACGTTTCACGGACAAGCTACCGACAAGCTACCGACAGGTTACCGACACATTACCAACAATCAGCCGACTGTCGGCTGACTGTCGGCCGACAGGTAGCCTATATTTCAGGCAAAACCTGTCGGCCGACAGTCTGCCAACAGTTGACCGACAGTCGGCCGACAGTCTACCCACAGGTTAAGAAAAAAGAAAAATTGTGTTAAAAACGAACAGTTAACGTGACATAGCAGGAACAGAACCAGGAGCTGACGGCGTTGCTAGAGGAACGCGAGAAAGAGGCTGAAGAGCTATCCAACCTTGTGCTGAACAAGGACGAGGTCGTTAAAAACCTCGAGAGGCGCCTCGTAGACGCAAAGAAGGTCATCACAGAACTCCGAGTGGAGGCACGACGCAGAGACCAACCCGCGCCACAAGAAGACCCACCCGCATCACAACAGCAACACCAGCAGACGGCAGACATACGTGTCAGCACCCACAGCCTGGCCAACATACACGAACGATATGACCAGGTTCTCCAGACGATGAAAGAGAACAGATGCAGCATGGCCTGTGCCTTCCGTCTTGCAGGCTGTCCTCGGAGCACACTACGAGACTTCGTGGCGATAGCAGAACTGAAAAAGGTGGCCTCGAGGGAACTGGACCTCGTCCTCTGCGACCAAGAAGTTCAATCGGTGCGAGATCTGGAGGTTGCCTGTTGCAAAAGACTTCGGCGCTACATCCCGGTCATGAGCAACATGAGGAGAGAGGGGTAGCTGTTGCCAATGAAGTTCGCGGCACGATTTTACGAGTGAAATATCTTGTATATTTCACCACGCACAAAACGGCTCCTTTAGGAGCCACCAAATCTTGAAAGTCAATTGTCAACGTATTAAACATGTTGGATGTTGTATCAAGCGAGGCACGATTCTACGAGTGAAATATCTTGTATATTTCACCACTCACAAAACGGCTCCTTTAGGAGCCACCAAATCTTGAAAGTCAATTGTCAACGTATTAAACATGTTGGATGTCGTTTTCAAGCGAAAACCGAGAGAAAACATTAAGGTTTGTGTTAACGTTTCACGGACAAGCTACCGACAAGCTACCGACAGGTTACCGACACATTACCAACAATCAGCCGACTGTCGGCTGACTGTCGGCCGACAGGTAGCCTATATTTCAGGCAAAACCTGTCGGCCGACAGTCGACCGACTGTCGGCGAACTGAACCACTGCCATTATCCCCAGCCTCTCCGCGGAACTGCAGAGCATGAAGTCCCAGGGTCATCCACCCCAACTGCTCCCGTTCAGGCAAGATTGCCGAAACTTGAAGTTCAGAAGTTTGGGGGCAACATTGGTGAGTGGCAGGAGTTTTGGGACTCCTTTGAGAGCGCAATTGACAAAAATTTGACTTTGGCCGACATCAACAAATTTTTGTAGTTGCGCGGCCTTCTGGTTGTGTCAGCACAGTCTGCAATAACTGGATTTGCCCTTACATTAGCAAATTATGAAGCAGTGACAGAGCTGCTAAAGAGATGTTATGGAGAAAGGGCAGCCATTCAAAGAATGTACATCAATGACCGAATGAACATAGAGCCCTGATGTTTGCCGACACAAAGAGCAGTTAGAGATAGATGTTCTTATAGGGGCGGATTATCTATGTCTTTCAGACAGGTAATTTCGTCAGGGGAGGTGTGGGTGAGCCGGTAGCCATAGAAACACAGTTAGGATGGGTTGTTTCTGCTCCTTTAGAGTCTAGTCAGTCAACAGAGAGAGTGAGCGGTCAGTGTATATCTTATAGGAAGAGACAGTATAGTTATGGGAAAATTAGAAGAGGACATTAAGGTTCTTTGGGACTTAGAAACATTAGGGATAGCAGAGAGTGACAGAGTGTATGAGGAATTTGTAGACAACATCATGTTTAACAGAAATCGGTATTCCATCAAGCAATAGAAGGAGGGGCATGACATCTTAGATAGTAATTACAAGTTGAGTTTGTCACGTATGAAAGGTCAGGTCAAAAAGCTTAGACAGGAGCCAGAGGTATTGAGAGTACAACTCAGTTATCAAAGTCATAAGAGTGAGACACTCAAATAAACATGCCATAAAATTTTCGTGGTAACAACCGAGTTAATGAACATATTTACCCATAAACAACCCTTAACAATCAAGAGTATAGTTCATTTCTCTGACTATTTTGATACAATGTCAGTGAATGATCACTGAGTGCACCCTTCACAAACAATATAGATTTTTGCTCTCCTGAGGTGGCAATCTTCCATAAGGTTGTGGCTGAAAATGTCAATAAGAAAGTGTTGACACACGAGCTGAACCACTTCAGCAAAAGCAGTGAAGATGGACAAGGCACTGATTACTTGAACATGACCCAATGGTTCCCATCTACTGACTAGGATTGCATAAGGGTTTGGCCCCCAAGAAAGTTGTGAATATCCTCTTCCATCTGCCTCAAGAACTTATTGCTCATGTTGTTCCTTCCACACATAAAGCACTTTAAAAAGGTTCTGGCTGACAACCTTGTTGCATGGAATCCATCTGGGATGAAACAGCAATTTTACCATGCTTCAACCAAGACGAAGCCTATTTGTAACACATCCCAATGAAATTATGATGATCGTGTGGCACAGGTCTACATAAACGTACGAGAGGCTTCTACAAGAATGAATCCTCCCTGATTTGTAGAGGATTTTCATTTATGTAACAGGTAGGACTATTTAAACTGATAATAACAAACAAAAGCTTTAACAAAGCCATGGCAAAGTCATTACAGCAAAGCCTCAGTTGGAAAGTTTCCTGTTATAACAAACAAACAGTCAAGGTTAGAAGTTGTTTATTACATGAATAAGAAAAACCTTTTTGAAGATAGAGAAAATCAATTCAAACCAAGTCCAACTGCTCAAGTGAAATAAGTAAACTACTATTTTCCTGCCAAAAATAGGAAACAAAATTATCAAAAAAACAAAACAAAAGAAAAAGTATTTACATATGAGTAAAAAATGTCCATCCTCCAAACCTCACCGCCAAAAAATTTTTTGGTATTTCAATGGCATTATTTTACAATGAGATTCACAATTTTTTTCCTTTGATATAAGGTTGTGTATATTTTATTTTTTCCTTGGTCCTCCCCAGCACAATCTTGTAAGAAGTTTAACACAGTAGCTTCACTGTTTTCCTGAAATTTTAGCTGCAGCAAATAGAATTGACTCTCTTTTGGAGTTAAGAGGCCTTAATCATTTTCTCTGGTTGAATTTCAGAGGAAGAGGACCATGTTTTTTTCTTCCCAATTTGTACAGCAATCGGCCTTAATGCCAGTATGAGAGTGGACTGCCCTGCTCTGCTCTTGCCAATAAACCACAATTAACCAATCAACCTCACTTTATCAGTAGCCATGATGTAATAAATCTGACCAGCAAAAAGGGGTTTTAATCCCTACAGCATATCATATCAGCACACAGGGTCTGGTTACTAGGTGCATTCAAATATCAAAAGCTTTATTCATTTTCATTTTCTCCTTTTCCAGATTCCAACAGAAAGATTCACAATTTCACCCTTCTGCAATATGTCTTGGATGATGATGAACACAAAGTTAAAGTTAAACCACATAGTTATTCTATGTTTTCCAAAGAGTATTACAGCACATTACATACCAAAATTGAGTGTTTAAAAAAGCTTGCTACATCTGACCCTCCAAAGACAGCATTTTTCAAGAGCATCAAAGAAAAGGGAACAATTTAAGACTTTAGGAATGCAGGTAGCCATGCTTGAAATGTACAACAGATTAAGAACATTAAAAAAAAAATGGAAGAGTAACGTGAGAATCCTGTACTTGAGCTAATAGACATGCTGAAACATGACACAAAGACAACGCCTTCATCTGTAAAGTAGAGACATCATCTGATTCTTGTATTGTCCTAACGACAGACCAGCAATTTAAGGACATGGAAAGATTTTGTACAAATGTTAGCCAGTTCAGTATTTTAGGAGTGGATCCCACTTTCAATTTTGGAAACTATTATGTGAATCTAACCTCATGCAGGCATCTCCTTCTCTGACCCACAGAAGACAAGAATCCAGTCCAGATTGGACCAACCCACATTCACAACAAAAAGGAACCATCCAGTTATTACAGGCTTTCATCTACCATGATAAAGCTAGATGGAAAAACCCAAAATGTGCTAGTGTATGGTACTGACAGAGAAAAGGCATTAAGTGAGGGTTTGGCAGACCTCTCCCTTATGCCCAGCATTTGCTCTGGGACCTGCATAAGAAAGACGATGTAATGTCAAAAATGAACAAACTTGGAATGTGGGGTAAACCATTAGAGATCATTCTAAGTGACATCTTCAGAAGAGAGATTGGTTGTAAGAGGGTTTCTGGTCTTACAGACTTGCAAATACATGCCCAGTTTGTGACCAATCTGAAAAAAAAATTAAGGAGTGGCTTTCTTTACACTCACTCTCAGAGTGCTTTGTTATTTACTTTTTTAAGTATAGGGTAGAAATTATGAGGCAAATGATGACATATGAATTGCAATCCATGTCTAGGCTGGTGTCCCAGGTGTATACGATCAGAACAGAAATTAATGCATGAACTTGGTTCAACAAGTAGAGAAACAATTCACAGGGAAAAGGAAGCTTTCCATTCCAGAGTTTATGAGGCTATTGCAAATGGTGGTGAAGAGACAGAGAACAGAGGAGGACCTAGCACTTATTGAGCTCAGAGTGCTGAAAATGGACAAAAACTACATGGAATAGGAATGAAGGAGTCTGTCTTTTACAGGAAGATAAGAGTGTAACAAGAAGCTGCACTCAAAACATTTCACAATCTCCCAGTAAAGACAGTTGAGGTATTTCCTATAGACCTAGAAAACACAGATGAAGCAGTCACAATGTCACCATTGAGTTTGCCTGTGCAAATGAGGCAATTGATGCTTCATCCTATGCAGTTGGTGAGAAACGTTCCATGCAACATGGAAAATACTATGTGTGCAGCATCACTTATATTGATTTTAAAGCTTAAGACATTTGTGCTCATACTTTAGTTTTGGTGGAAATGGATTGTTCATCAACTGAGTTCATTCATTGTTATAAGGCAACAAACTAAAGGCCTCCCAACATGGATGCCTTGAATCACATGGACCTCCCTCCTGGGCATGGGTCAAAAAAGACCAAGCCAACACAAAGAAGGAAAGGTGCTACAAACAAAAAAAAAGAAAATTGTGGAGAGTTATATTAACACCTCTCCAACTGACCCTTCAGCATTGAATATGGTGTTTACTCTCGTAAGATCCCCAGGAAACAGAGGCACAGAGAAGGAAGCAAAGAAGACAACAACAAAAAAAAGACACAGAAGGACCTCAGGCATGTACATATTGTAACAATCATTCATAGTTAATAAAGTGTGATTCTTTTATCTCTGGTTTTAGATCAGTGTAAGGTTACAAGTTTTTTGTGTGATTATGCTGCAAACTGTTTGATTTCTTAGCTAGATAGACTCTAATCACAGTAAAGTCCTACTATATGTTAGCTCTATCTAAGTTGTTGTATTTCACTGACTGGTGAGCTAATTTGGTTCAAAGAAATAACAAACTCTATCAAATAAAGCTGGTAGTGATATTGTGCACCAAGTTGAAAGAAAACAGAACTCCTAATCAGAAATGACCTGCAGGACATGAGGTTTATAAAGATATAGCATCTGGTGAGACTGTTGGCTCATTTCAAATCATACTTCCCATGCAGCCACCAACTAATCTTGGCTGTTAACTAAAATGCCATCTTCATTCATTTCTTTTACACAATCTGCAGAATAAAAAACCTAAGACATCAACATGCACAGTTCAAGAAGGTAGTTTCCTGTTGAGCCTTCTTAAAAGGTGTTACAGGTGTAAGGGTGTCCTTAAACTGAGGCATGGTGTAGACTTTTTTATTCACGACCCACCAAAAGACCTCCTCGTGATATCAAGCACAAGATGGGCCTACTGGCAGAATGGAGAGCAAAAGACTGGAGGATTAGGAAATGTATACTTTCATTGCAAGGTTGAGTGCATCCAAAAACTACAGCCCCAATTTAATCCCTTCTTGGTGATAATTCCAGCCACCTTTAAAAGTGAATTACTCAAAGCTCATAGAAATCATCTACAGAAAGAGCTGGGTCTCTAGAGTTCAGGAAAATTGCATGCTTAAGCCATAAAAGGCAAACCTGTTATTTGAAAAATTGTCAGTGCTGAAACTGTGCTGTTTTAACGATCATCAGAATGCAAGACATGACACCCAAGCATGTCTTTATTGTATCTAAAAGGGGAAAATGGTGTACCTGAGGAGAGAGGTTGCTTTGTACATACATATATGTATGTAATATACCTACATACAAATATGTATGTAATATACCTACATACATATATGTATGTAATATATCTACATACATATATGTATGTAATATACCTACATACATATATGTATGTAATGTAGGCAAGAAATATACAGAGGAGAATCACCTGTGTATATTACTTGCCTTTTAATATGTTATAGTGATCTTCACTCCTGTAACACTAGGTATGCAAATTACAACTTAGTATGCCCAAAGTTTAAACATAAATTAGATGGCAGTAAAACTTTCACTGTTACCACATGTCAACTATGGAACTGTTTTCCTATCACCTTATGACAAGACATCAGAAAAACGTTTTGAAAAGGCCTTAAGGCAGTTTTTTCTAAGAAACTAACAGTTTGAATCATATTATAGTTTAATAGGTTACTCTTTTATAGTTTCCTGACTCTGTCATTTAATCCTTGAGATCTACTTTATTTTGGATTTTACTATGGGACTTATAATTTTTTAACTGTTCTTCTATTTCTATAATAATATATTTATTCTTACTTATTGATTTCTATCTTTGTATTAGTATTAACATATGTATTGTATGAGGACCAAAAGTTTATTAGCCTTTTGGCTATTAAGTGCTAACCTCTTTAAATAAAGAGTTTACTTACTTACTTACCTACTGACTTAACTACTTACCTACAGAATGGAAAGCTCTTGCAGTGGTTTGGACTTGTGAAAACTTACATCTATATGCCTACAGGAGGCCCATCACAATTTACACCTCAAACCCTTGGTGCCCATCTACAGCAGCCCAAGCTCCCAGCCTCCAGCAAGAATTAAGAGGTGGGTGTTAAGACTTCAACCACATCAGATCACAGTCAAGTATTGAGGAGAGGTAGGGGAGAGGTAAACCCCCCAGAATACCTGTCACGACACCCAACAAAACATGCAGCCACAACAAGCCAAAAGAAGAAAGTGGTAGAGGAATGCATCAGCTACACCATAACTTCTTCAACCCCTAAAAACCTTGAAGACACAAGACATCAAGTCCACCACTCGGAGTGATCCAACCCTGCAGCCATAGCAGAGGCTATTCAAAAAGGCACCTGGCATTATGTAGTCAAAAGTCCCTGTGTCAACATCACAGAATTTCACCCCCTAGAAGGAGTGCTGGACAAGCTGACTGTGACTGGGTCTGGCAAGCTCACTCTACACTCTACATGGAACCCTCATAGTTATTCCAAAGATCATGTGGTAAACCTCACACACAAAGACCATCAAGGACTCATGAAAACAAAGTCACTGCTGTGCAAGAAAGTTTGGTTTCCAAACATTGGCAAATTGGTGGAGAATAAAGTCAAGTCATGTGACACATATTTGATTACTACTGCTGAGTGCAAGAGAGAACCCTAATGAATCTTACCACTCCAGCAGCGCTGTGGAAGAAAGTCAGTGTTGACTTTGCCGAGATCCGTAACAACAAGTACCTCCTATAAACTACTGATGGTACCCAGTGGTCAAAATAGTGAGATCAACCTCAGCAAAACAACCATGATACCAAGGCTGGACAATGTGTTCTCAGAATTTGGAGTTCCAAAGGACAACCACCCCCATTTCAATAGTAAAGGGTATGCATCATTATCACATAGTGGAGCATGACTGTGACATTATAGCAGTAACGGAGACATGGCTTCCTTGTGAAGATTTATTAGCTAATCAAATCATTGGTGATGTCTGTCCCGAAGGATACAAAATGTCTCATATACCTCGTGGCACTGGTCATCGTGGGGGTGGTATTGGCATCTTGTATAAAACATGTCTCGACATACCTGTTGCTGATAATTGCCAACTGACCACTGTGAAATATAATACTTTTTTAATAATACTTTTGAACATGTTGAATATCTCCTAAATATGAACTCTAAATGGATTAGGATTATTACCCTCTACCATCCTCCTCCATTTACTACCAATGGCCTTACAACAGCACAGTTCTTTTTTGAATTTGCAATGTTCTTGGAACACTTAATATCACTCTCTGGGCAAATCTCAATCGTAGGAGATGTCAATCTTCATTTGGATAATACCCCAAATAATCAAACAAGAGAAATTCTGGAACTACTGAATACCATGAATCTGAGTTAACTGGTGAATCAACTAACTCTTAGACTTGGTCATATTTTGGATTGCATAATAACTGAACAGAATGTGAATCTAGTAGATGATATCTGTGTGCACACTCCTTGGATATCTGACCATAGCCCTGTAGCTTTTAAACTCTCAGTACAAAAACCTGCATTATCCTATAAGACTGTAGTTACTTGAGACCGGAAGTCTTTAAACCTGGATCAACTCAATTATGATATTACAAGAGCTGACTGAAAGTGGTTTTCGGCAATCACAAACCACTAGAATCAATTTTTAAGAGGCCTTTGGATTGTGCCCCCTAGTGTTTGCAAGCCATGATCACTTGTCTACAGAAGTATGACCTGGAGATGATGTATCAGAGAGGAGACAAGACATTCTAACCAGACACCCTTTCAAGATTGTTTCTCCCAGCCAGTCAGCAAGACGAGTCAGAGTTTGAAACAATTTAACATGATCAAGTATCTTCTTGTATCGGAAGAAAGGCTCCAGCAGATTCAGAAAGACATTGAAGCAGATGAGTCTCTTCAAGTGTTTAAGGTTGTGATCTAGAAGGGCTGGCCAAAGCATAAGAGTATCTTCCCCTACTTCAACATGTGTGACGAGATGTCCATCCAGGACAGCCTCATTTTTAAGGGAGAGTGAGTTATGGTTCCCCATGCTTCTAGGAGCAAGCTGTTGAAACGAATTCCCAGCTCACACCTTGGGGTCAACAGCTGTCTAAACAGAGAGCATAAGTGTGTATTGGCCCAGGATGGCCATTGACATTAAGAGCCATGTGTGGACATGTGAGGTATGTCATGAACATGAACAAGGGCAAGCTAAGGAAACAATGATGTCTTTACAGTCACTTTCATATTCAGATCTTTATCTGTAGTTCGAATATATGACTTTCATATATTCACAGTCATTTATTCATCACTTCACGGGTTTATTTGGAACCAACATAATGACCAGCTTCCAGTTGGCTTGTTAGCTCAGTTGGTGGGACACAGAGGTCATAGGTTCAAATCCTGTACAGGCCTGAATTTTTTTTCAGTCCTTATTTTCACTACTGCTCAAGTACTGTTCATTACTGCGAAGATCACTTTCATATTCACATCAATTATTTTTGTTGACTTGATATCCTTTAGCATGCAATTAATAAATTTTCACACTTCTTCTTTTCAGTGTTTCATTGAGAATGATACCACT
Source organism: Pocillopora verrucosa (assembly GCF_036669915.1). Lineage (NCBI taxonomy): Eukaryota > Metazoa > Cnidaria > Anthozoa > Scleractinia > Pocilloporidae > Pocillopora > Pocillopora verrucosa. Next base: position 9,453,887 of record NC_089324.1, read on the forward strand.
TGATACTACTGTCACTGATGCCTCAATTATTCTGCCGTGCCATTAATTATGCTGTGCCACAAAATGAGCATGTTGGTATCATTTTCCATTTGAATTGCTCTGAAGCCTGCTTTTTTCACAATTAAATTCTTTTATTTTCAAGTTCATTACCCATGTAAGTAAGAATTATTTTTTTAAACTAAATAAAGAAACAAGCTGAGAAATTGACAAGGTAAGGAAGTAAGAGTACAAACAAGATAAAAGCTTTGTTATTGAGTACTCTCCACTAATACATCAACCGATATATTGGTTGATATATTGGTTGACCGACAACTGACTGTCGACTGATATATCAGTCAACAGTCGATTAACTCTTGGCCAACTGTTGGTCGATATATCAATCGATATGTATGTTGGCCAATATAGCTTTTAGTTCACCGATACTTTGCTGATACGTCTAACTAGTTAAAATGGTCCAACCATTTAGAATGATCTAACAAGACAAAATGGTCCACCTAATTCTGTAGGACTGTGAAATGCAGGCTACCAAACTGGCAACTTTCAGCGGAAATTTATTTACCAAAAGTTATCTAACTCAACATGGCAACCAAAACAGTCATAGCTGGAGATTGGGTATGCATGGTCAAAACTTGTGAAAACAAACCAATTTTGACTTAAGATCCACAAGACACAATAAAACCCATACTCCCATGCTACAAAAATGTCTTTTTCCAAAATTGTATTTCATGATTTAGCTGCAATATCAAGTGAGGTCACATGCCCTAACAAACACAGAATAAAAGGTGCACGGATTGCTTTATGGCCAGAAGAGAGAGCCAATTCATGGTCAAATCATGCTAAAAACAGATGTAACAGATATAAGAGTCTGTTGTGAGCACTGTGGAATGAAACCTGACTTTTCAATACACAATTTAAACATGCAAATTAACTGACTGAGAATGATGTTACCTATGTTCTGCCTCCAAACAGGAATATTCTTCTCAAGCCAGGATAGCAGACTTTCCACAGAATCAATGTGACATGTTTCTGATGCTCTGTACTGTCTCCTCCAGGTTGATATCTGTATTATTATGCAATAGTTAAAAATTATTGGAATATCATAAGATCTACTGTAAGGGTCGTACATTGAAAAAATTTATGAAAATAACCTTTTTTTACAATGTCTAATATACATGTACTATAGAGATACCTATATTGTGTCGACATCCATAGGGCCCTCTAGCACCTGCTGACAACAGGGTGTCACTTTGATTCAAAAGTTTTTCTAAGCAGACCTTTCAATACGTTTTAAATGACTGTACAACCCTCTTTAGCCCGAATCAATGTGTGTTACTGGTTTGCTTGAATTCATAGCGAAATAACTAGGTCATGGTGACTGCAATATTGGGTGAGTATAAGGTGACTGCAATATTGGGTGAGTATAAGGTTGTGAAATATTTACTGTATTTTAAATGACAAGAATACTCATATGAAGTGCAAGGAATGTTGAGGTACATCCTGTTAATTATCTTTTTCTTGAGTTATTCACACCTTTAAATTTTGTAACCTACCAAAGAGGGGCTTTAGTTAATTCAATTTCCCTTTCTGGTTAAACTTTGTTGTGAGGTGGAAGAAATCCTTCCCCTTTATGCCATGTGAAGTCGTCTCTTAAAATTATAACTATGTTGACTTTCATTTAGGTATTGTTTCTCACATGTAGCCCTGTATTCAAAATTGATTGTTTATATCTATAAAAATATTACATATCCTTAGTAAAATGCTTATGCTTATCTATGAAGTGCAACTTTCCTGCCCCTTCACCAAACCAACCATTTTATTTTTCAATCAAGGTTATAGGATGATCTGGTTATTACTGACACCTAGTTCAAAAACCATAAACTGACTGTCAATGTAAGCATATACCAGTGCACTGTAAATATTTTATGATTGAGGGCAATTTTTCCAACTCAATGTATGACAACTTGGTTCTTCCTGTGCTTCTCTAATTGTAGATTGGAATTGAGTAGGTGCAAACTTGCTTGGAACATACTAATCTGAGTTATTTAACAGGCAAAAACTCTCATCCCTTAGGTATTAATCAGCGATATGTTCTTTCAAGTCTGACTTTTGACCTCTCTCAATTCCTGAAATTATATCTGGTTTTGTAATGGATGGAAAAAATATAATCAACTGCATATCATTTAATGTAAATTGTGGACTTGCAAAGTTGCTGCTGACAAGAGGAAAAGCACTGGCCCCTAAACTGACCCCTGAAGTAGACCCTGCTTAACAGACAGCATTCAGAAATTATGTTTTCAGGCCTAATTTGATAAATTATCTCCCCTCTCTGAAACAAGATTTACATCAGCCAACATAAGAAAGACTAAGCCACAAATAAATTTTCTCCAAAGCCTGGTTACTCAGTTAAATTAAAACCTTTGTGAAGGTCTACGAAGTTGAACTGCTTGCATTGTTTTTCTCCTTCTTATTATAAAACAAAGACAAAAGGACTTAAAGAAAAACTCAAAGTTGTTTGGCTTTGATGATAGAATTTCTTGAAGAAGAGAGTTAAATTCTAAAACAAGAGGAGTGCCAATAACCCATTTTGGCAATGTACTAGAGCAGTTGGCTAGATAACTCGGTTGGTAGAGCACTGTGTTGGTGTCCCAAAGGTGATGGGTTCAAATCTGTTAAAGGCCTTCATTTTTTATCATTACTGACTTTACTGACTTCTACCTGATTTTACTGATTTTTTTCAATGGCAAAGGGTTGCTTCAATCAATCATTTATTAATTTGTTTATTATATATTAATATTACCTTTACAAAGATTTTTTTCAATTTTGATAGAATTTTCATAACTCAACTTTATTCACATGAAGCAGGTAAGTTAGTGTTAACAACTGAGTTAAAAATGTAAATTGGCAACCGTAGAGAGTTAAAAAGCTGACGTTTCAAGTGTTAGCCCTTCTTCAGAGCCCTATCACTCTGATGAAGGGCTAACACTGGAAATGTCAGCTTTTTTACTCTTTACCTAATTAATGATTGTTTGTATACACAGAATTTTTCTTCTTGTGTCCAACTCAGTATCTCTCTTGTTCCTTGCACTCACAAGGGAGGTATAGAGTTGAACAGACAAATTCCTTACTTACAAGCGACACTGTGTTACTCTCTAGGCATCATTTTGTGCCCCACCCTAAGAGCTATGTTCATGACCACATGTGCCATCAATCCTCCTCAGTACTTGTTGCTGGAGATTTTTCTTTCCAATGCAATTGCTTTTTATGTTATTAGAGGAAAGTCCAAAATCTTAGCAGCATTTAATTACAAGGTTTGTTAATGTAGAGTTATTTAACTCCACAACAACATCATTTTTGTTGCCAATTTTTAAAGATATCAACAAGGAACCTATTTATTCATTGCTGTTGATACCATTCCCTTTGTAAACTACTTCTTTTTCTTATGAGCCAAAGGTTTGTTTGTTTATTCTATTGTCTCAGTATCTCCCAATCTCTATTGAATTAAGTTTGTTTTACTACATTTTCATTTACAAATGGGGCTTTTTGTCTTAATTCTATTAAGACTTGTGGTTTGCCTTTTTGCCTGTACCAGTATACCCTTCCCTGTCCTCGGACAGGGCAGACTAAGGTGCCTATTTTAACAGCTTATACCATGTTTTCATAAAAAGTCAACTCTCGTTGTCATCTAGACAGGCAGATAAGGCCTCTTGACAAGTCTACATTAATAAAGAATATGTCAGCCAAAATAGCAGTGTTGTTTAACTGATGCTTTCACTGAGCTATAACACCATAAAATGCAGCAGCTATTAGAATGATTTTAATTGGTTCATTACTGATTAAGTTAATTTAGACACATTATCAAGTGGTACCATTGACCTCAACCATTGGCCTCACAGGACCTACAACATTATCCTAGGGTGGACTCAGATTCAACCTCATTAAAGCCCTTACTAATTAACGCTTAAGTTCACATTAGTCTCCAATAACATAAATTTATTAGTTTATGATGTACTACTTGTCTTACATTGGTGCTACCAGTCACTTGAGAGAGGGTGAAGAGTTCTCGAAAGTATTCCCTGTTATCATCCAGGTAAAAAATTGAATGCAGCTAGATTGTCTGAGTTGAGGGCTTGCTGTTGGACTACAGAAAACTCTGATTTTTACCATAATCATTCAAAATATGAAAGAAAAACAAGCAAGAAGTTTACCAAGAAGTTTGTCTCTGAAGGAAGGGCCAATATGTTATAATACAGAGCCACTAAAGAAGTGAATGAATTCCAAATTACCTGTCTCCCTAAGAAGTTAGACTGATGGCCAAAATCAGAGAGTTCCAAACCCTTCCAATTGATGTTGTGTAGCCTTGCCAAAGTACTGATCATGCCATTGTAGATAGCTTTTCGATCATCTTCTGAATGATTTGGCAATGTGGGTTTACGAAATATGATACCCTGAAAAAAAGAGTTTATCAATCAGAAATCATTTTCAAAAATTCAAAGTGCCTTAAAATGTTCCGGCACATGGCCTTTATCAGATGGCAGACAATGAATAATGTAAGAATGAACACAAGTAATGAGGCTAGGAAGCATAGCATGGGAAAAATCAATGCCTTTGTGAACAAGAAAAATGATATTTTTAAAAGTACTTTACATGAAAAAATCTCTTGTTGGTGTTTTCTTAGACTTAACTTTCAGCAACTTTTAATAGTACTGAAAATAGCATTTGATATTGGGGCTGTGCAGTTGTTCTAACCAATATCTGGCAAAGCACCTGACTTTAGTCCCCTTTTTACTAACCCAGTCATTCTTAGTTTTTCAAGGTTTGTCGGACTCTTTTCAAGGTTTGTGTAGACTCTACTTTGGGTAATTTCTCAATGATTGAAAGGCCCTTTACAAAAGCATTTTCATTACCTACTTTGCCTCTATGAGACAAAGCTAAGACTTCATTGCATATTATTTCACTTCCATGCAAAAGACACTCAGTTACATCTATCATTTAACTCTCTTCTTGATGTCTGACTTTCAAGAGATAAAATTGAAGCCTTGTATTCATGATATTGATTGATGGATGCTACGTAATAGATCAAAGGATGAGCAAATGTAAAAATGCAATTGCAAAGAAGACAAAAAGAATTATCACATCTATTCATTTCTCACTAGGAGTTTTCTGGTTATATTATTGCACCAACAGCTACTACTACATGTATGTTTTTCTAATGCTACTGCTATTAAGGCCAAGGAACTTCAATCTTCATTATCTTTATAACCCTTCATGTCAAATGCTACTGATTGATCTAAACCTTTGAACTTTGATCTGTCATTAAATGAGTTTAGAGAGCCTGTTTGCTTTGATCCAATTTGACAGTTTATTGAATTCACTATTTAATGTACTGATTAGTCAATCTGAATCCATTCTCATTACATTCCCAGTAATAAACAATTAATTCCATTTAATGGAAAATTAAAGCACAACAAATTATAGTCTATACATCACTTACCTGTACATGTTCCATGATGTAGAACTCAGTTCCAATGACTGAAATATCTCCACAATAGAGGTAAGGATTTGGCACTGGGAAGGAGGCAGATTTTAATGCTGATAGTACTCTAAATTCTCTGTCAACCTGTAAGGATAAAAAGAAATCTTGAAGAAAAAAACTGACTATATAGTACTTTACTGCAACTTCACATTCAAATTTTATAATTTCAACTATGCTCTAAAGAAATTTAAGAAAACTCCTGTAACTCTTACAGATGTATTTGAAAGGAACTGTGGCATTGGTGACTTCAGACACATTTTCTGCCCTCAGGTAACTCAAGAACCACTAAGAGCCACTATGAAGCCTGACTACCAAAACAACTGCCTATTGATGTATTGTCATTGGACATACTTAACTCTGTAAAGATTGCAATGAGGTTTGCTTGTGCCAATGAACACTACAAAGTTCATTCTAAAAACTTTGAGTAGGGGTATGCACATAGCTGTGTAAGATATAAGCCCCCATGTTTTAAAATGCCTTGCCACCTCTGACAGTAGCCTGTGCTGCACTATCAATCAGCAAAAATAAACAAAAAAATTAGCACCCAAAAAGGACAGGGGTATGGCAAAGAAAAAATAGGAAATAGATTGTAAAAGGATTGTTTGAAATATCCCATTCTGACAACTCAGACCCACCCACTCAAAGAAAATGTTTCAGATTAGGTAAGGTAAAGTTTCAGATTAGATCATGCCTATACTAAAGTTGGGTGTAACCCAGAGAGTTTTGTTTGGGTGGTAGATCAGGAGAAGACAGGTTTCATTTTTCAAAACAACCAGTTTACTTCATATAACTAAAAGCATGTACACTGTTACACATAAGATCCAGTATATTAACCCTTGTAAGTGTGCACCCACATCAATCTGGTCATGCCTCAAAATACAGACCCTCAGTTTCTATTAAAATATCTTTCCCTCCATGAAAAAATACCGGTAGTCAATGTAAAAAGGTGAAAAGGATCATATGGTAAGTAAAAATAGAACTTGAATAGAATAGGAATAAACCACAACTTTTTTCAGAAGGTGGCAACCACTGTATTTACTTGTGTATAAGTCGACCTTTTATGACCAAAAAGTCAGCCCAAAAAAATCACCCTTGACTAATAGACAAGTCATACACAAAGAACTGACCTTAGCAATCCAAGAAATTAGCATAAAAATTGCCTGAAGTCCGTTAGGAAAACCAGGTAAATAAAACCAGTTCTAATTGTGTTTGAGTTTCGTCACTTTTCAGCGCATTCTTGGTAAAAAAAAAGTTTGAAATGATAAATTTTAAGTGGCTGAAGACAAAGTTACTGGAGCTGGTTTCTATTGTGTCTTTGGCCTGAAGGGCAGACATTTTTGCTTGCAGCTTTCAAATTGCTAATTCATGTCAAAACGGGGGGTCGAGAGCCTAGTTCAGTTGAAAAAGGGCTAAGAAATACATCAGCTGACATCGTTTGAATGGATTAAGGTTTATTACATGATAAGCTGTATGATTGGTTCTCACTTGGAATCTTTTGGAAAAACAGATGCATAGATGACGTCACCATTAACAGCATTTTACTTATTTATCATATAAAACAATTAGCTTCCATGTTGGCCTGGTGTCTTTACACAAATGGATTCTATTACATATCTCTCTACATGTCTCTCTACATATCTTTCAGTTACAGTGGGCTCTGATTTGCATATTTAATGCTGTAGGCCCGATCAAGATGTTGGACTACTTCTCTTTCATTCTCTCCTCACTTTTAACAAAAGAGTTGTTTACTTAGTTGTCTGATCCTTGCCCAAAGCTGTGGGAAGCGTTGTATTTGAGGTCACACTTTGAAGTGCTGGATTCTTTGTCTAGCTTTATGTCCAGGAAAATATGAATGTTTAGTTCTGGCACTATTGGTGACTTGTAGGTTTCTTTATTTGCCTCTTCTTTGCACCTTCTTTCAGGTGCTTGCTGTTTATGGTGCCAAACTTTCATTTTATCGAATGATTTCAGTAGCTTACTGACCTGGCAAATGCTGCTGTCTCGCGCAGTCTTGCCTGTTATGCGCAATTCTTTGAAACTCTTCAGTGTTGCTTCAGTCTACTTAATCTCCTTTCAAACTCAACATTAAGATTAAGGTTGGTTAAATGCAAGAAGATTTCATTTTCAAAGTGAATTACATGGTTAGATATGGTTAGATACTTCTCCAGTAAATGGAAGTGCTTGTGTATGCTTAAATCGTGGTGATGCAAACAAGTACTAATAAAATTCACAGCACACGGTTATATTTTGCTCTGCAGTCTTTTGAATTCTCCATGTTTTCAATACAATCTCAGAAATAATAGATTATCTTTCTGGGAAATTCCTATCTGTCTGAAGTTTACTTTTTTGACTAGAAATGATGAAAAATCCAATTTTTGACCTTGAAAACTGGGGTCAACTTATACACGAGTTCGACTTATACAAGAGTAAATACGGTATACGCAATTCAAGAGTGTACAGTAAAGCCTCTATAAACAACTTACAAAATAATTGATTAGTGCACAACTGTGGGTTGAAAGTAGCCTAATATTTTAACTTGGATAATAATAATAATAATAATAATAATAATATGTAATATTTATATTGTGTATTTTCTTTTAAAAAATAATCAAATGCACAAGAAATTATCAGTAGAGGGATGATTCACACACCAAATCTCCTCTAAAACCCTTTAGCTTTTGCAATTAAATATAATTATCATAATTGAGCATTGGGTGCAAACAAAATATTAGTCAACTCAACTTATTAGTAGAATTATACACAACAAATTTAATTATCATGTCCAAAGACCAAACTGCAAAATTAATAACAGGTATAACTTTTTGAAAGCTGCAAACTGTCAGAACATATAAGAGCCAGCATACATGCTCACCTGATGTGCTCCTTTGAGAAGCTTACCAGGAGGTTTTTTCCTGAGAACAAATTCTTTTCCATCTTTTGACAAGTAAAATGTCGGATTGGACTGCCCAGAGCTAAGGAACAATTTGTTGGTAAACAATTGAGATTAGTGATAACTCAAACCAACCCATACAGTCAGATAATTTATTTAAGGATAGGTGACTCACAAACAAGATCTTGATGTAACCTTAAAATGATCACAGCTGATGACGTAGTAATCCACTAAACCATAAAACATGACTTCAAGTAATGTTTGGGACAAAGACAGCCTTTATTGTTACAAGATTACTATAATTAACAAATATTTTCACAAATACATAAGTTTTAAGATATGCATAATTATAAGCTAATAATAAATTAATAATTAAACATATTTTTAAAAAACATAGGCATGCTATGCATGTAGAAGTTACCTCTTCGGATGGGCAGTTTGAAATGGGACACTAATATTTGTAAAAAAAAGAAGATAATATACTTTCAAAAGATTCCAATGAAAATATTTTTAGTGGAGGGCAAAAAAGACCCTACACTTCCTGAAGTCTCCCTCACAGCTGTTGTTTAGTCTAGTCACACAACTCTCTCTCCCCCCATTACAAATGAGACCGGCAACAGTAGCCTGCTTGCAGCCTAAGAATATGTTTACTGTCCTTCCTTTGTCCAAGACAAAATTCACTAACAGCTAGTTACCTCAAAAATATTCTTCCTATTAATTTTGCTGCAGAAAGTAACCAAAACTTTATCCTATTTCAAATAGCCGCCAACCAAAGATATTTTGTGGACAAGTAGAAATAAATTGAATGAAGAGAAAGTATCATATTTCAAAGACTTTCAAGTGGGCATAACATATAAGGTTAATTCACATTAAAAAGTATCATGGAGTCTCCAGAAAAAAACTTGTAGTACCCTTGGTTTTCCACATTTCCATGTTTACCACAAATGACCTCATATTCTGCATAAATCTCTATTGAACCGCAACAGACAACAAATTAACCATTTTTGATACAAGTTAGGGACTTGCATAGGGCTGACAGATTTGATAAGAAATACTCTATAGTAATGATACAATGTTACTCAATATATCCTTGAAGAAGGTAATTTAGTGTTAACAACTGGGTTGAAAACGTAAATTAGCCACTGTAAAGGGTAAAAAAGCTGACATTTCGAGCGTTAGCCCTTCATCAGAGCGATTGACGAAGGGCTAATGCTCAAAACGTCAGCTTTTTTACCCTTTACAATGACTAATTTACGTTTTCAACCCAGTTGTCAACACTAAATTACCTGCTATACTCTCCCACCGATGCAGCACCACAGTTTCTTTAGAAACTCACCCCCTTATATCCTTGAAGAAGCTTTGTATCAACCAAGCTAAATATTGCACAAATCATTATTGGAAGATTATGAGCATGATAACAAGAACTCTTAAGGCCAAGGTTTCACTTGTCACAGCTGAGATGAGGCAACAACTATAATTTGTAACTTCTGGTGCAAAAAAAGATGTCATTGAAGATGTCTCTCTTGGGTCTCACAGTTTCTAGTTATAGGGGATGACTTAAAAGGACTAGTGAAAGTCAAAAGTAAAACAAAATGAGTTAATTCTTAATTGCTGCATTCTCCATGCACTTGTTAATGATCAAATTATAGACCACAAAAGATTTAAATACTGAAGCTACAAGAACAATTCTTCAAGTTTTTTGTGCCTGTATTCATATCATTTTTCTACTAAGTTTAGCTCTGGAAATTTCGCTTACAATCACCTTGATGCTTTGAAATGCATCAATATGCAAGGAGCAATTTCCTCTATGTCACCCCTAATGATTCAAGCAGCAGTGAACTGCCCACTTGGTTGCCTTACATAAACTGAGCAAAATAACTAAATGCTGTTAAGCACTTTTTGGTAATCAAAAGAGCATGATTACTTGAACTTGATTGTTAATAGTTGCTTATTTTTGCAGATAAAATTATCCATTTGCAAAAACTGTTCCTTATGTTAAAGCCAATGAGTGATTTATTGAAGAACCTATAAAAAGCAGTGAGAATGAAACACAAAAAGAAATAGTGACAACTGGATCAACACCTTCTGAAAGAAGGTGCAAAGAAGAGGCAAATAAAGAAACCTACAAGCCACCAATAGTGCCAGAACTAAACATTCATATTTTCCTGGACATAAAGCTAGACAAAGAACTCCAGCACTTCAAAGTGTGACCTCAAATACAACTCTTCCCACAGCTTTGGGCAAGGATCAGACAACTAAGTAAACAACTCTTTGGTTAAAAGTGGGGAGAGAATGAAAGACAAGTAGTCCAACATCTTGATCGGGCCTATAGCATTATATATGCAAATCAGAGCCCGCTGTAACTGAAAGATACGTAGAGAGACATGTAGAGAGATATGTAATAGAATCCATTTGTGTACAGACACCGGGCCAACATGGAAGCTAATTGTTTTATATGATAAATAAGTAAAATGCAGTTAATGGTGACGTCATCTATACATCTGTTTTTCCAAAAGATTCCAAGTGAGAACCAATCATACAGCTTAATCATGTAATAAACCTTAATCCATTCAAACGACGTCAGCTGACGTATTTCTTAGCCCTTTTTCAACTGAACTAGGCTCTCGACCCCCCTTTTTCGACACGAATTAGCGATTTGAAATGAGCTTCAAATGTATGTGTAAAGAAATGCTCTTAATAGTCCGATCGCAGAATGGGTTTAATTAAAGAAAAACGAAATACTTCACGCGAGCAACACAAACCTGTATTGCAGAACCTTTAAATGCCCGTTACTTTTAGGAAAGGCCAGAAAGTTACGCTCCAGATATTCGTGAAGTGCAGTCTCATCGAATTTGTGCTCTAAGCGTACCTTTGTCACTTGTTCGGCCATGTTCGCCTCTCGTTTCCAGACTTCCACGGAGAGGAACATTTTCATCATGATAGCTGTCAGTCAGACAGGGACATGTCTCTGATGTCGTGTTGTGGGTCAGGTCCGTGATTTGTGGAAACTTTTATTTTTCGTGTCTCACTTTTGTTAACAAAAGTTTCCTTTAAATAGAGTGAGGAGAACGTAATCTGGTCCTTATTCACTTAATGACCTGCAAAATCGGACGACCGCGTTGATGCGAAAGTCAAATTACGTAAAAAAAGTCCAGCCTGGAATGTACGGTACCGAGTCCCATACCATCAGTTAAAATTTATTATAAATGAAGACATTTGATTTGAATTTTTTCCTCGAGAAAATAATTTTGAGAGAGGTGGGTCACGATTTTTCAGCGGCACCCTCTCCAAGGAGGGGGTGGGGGTTGGGAACAGGGCTTCAAAACCGCCTCAGGTTTTAATTGGGTGTTTGACCAGACTATCTGTTGTTCTTCACTTTGAAACACATAACGTAAAATGGCGTATCTCCAATGGTTTTGCTGACTGCAGGCATCCTTATCCTTGTAAAGAATAAGGATGAAATAGATGTGACTGTTTCACTTACTTAACCCTATAACTCCCATGGGTAACCACGACAGAATTTCTCCTTACAATATCAATACAAACTCAAGAAGACAAGTGATGAGAACCGAGAAAAGTGTCAATTAGGGATTGTAAGTTTATCCAATACAAAATTCTCAGAAGTGACATCAGAAGAGTTGCACTGCAGACAGTAAGGAGAATTACTAATGAGATCTTGGGAGTTAAAGGGCTAAAGGGGAGTATACAAGTTTGTCAAGGTGTTAGAGTGGTAACGGAAAAAATAGGGGTGATAATGATTTCCAATTACCATGATTTACAGGTTATTCTTATCTACATAAGTTGGTCCCCTTCCAAGTGCATACTGTCCAATTATCTAGGAATGAATTATGATGAGTACAGCTTCACAATCTACCAACTCCTTTCTCCAACAAGCATGACTTTACACTGTCCCTTTGATTCTTGCTCACAACCAATCAAATTAGGGAATTCTGTTTTGTTTTGGGTTTCTGTAGATTTCTTCATAATTTCTTTGATTCAACTGAGTTTCATCTCCAATGACACATTACTGGTTTTGGGCATCTCATATCAGAACTAGCACTTCATTGCATGTACAATGAAATTGCAAATGAACAATTGGAGAAAAGGAAAGCAAAAGTAAGAATATATTCTCGTCCATGGATTAATGGGGAAATAAGAAAACTTATGAATAAACAATATAAACAACTCCGCAAAGCTCAAACTACAAATTCTGCTGTTGACTGGAAGTTGTATAAAGATCTTAGAAACGAAGTACACAGGAAACTAAAGAAAGCTGAATCCATGTATTATCTTGAGACTCTTGAGAACATAAGAAATGGAAGTACAGACTTTTGGAACTTAATTGAGAAAATTAATAAAAATAAAACAATCACTAAAAAAACTGGCCCTATTAAGAATGAAGTAGGAACACTAATATTTGATGACACTGAGGCTAATACATTAAACCAATTCTTTTCCACAATTGGTGAAAACCATGCATCCAACCAAGAAGAAAATGTAAATCCTTTGTCTTATATCTGTAGAGTGACACCTGTAATAGATGTTGATTTTCCAGTAGAAGCCTTTTCAAGAAAGTTAAAATCAGTTAACCCCAAGAAAGCACATGGTGCTGACAGCTGGTCAGCAAAAGAAATAAAAATTGCTGGGATAATCTGGACAGACATAAGAAATGCAGAAAATATGAATTCTTTTAAATTAGCTCTAAAAAAGAAATCAAGATTGATGGAAACTAATAGTTACATAAAGGGACAATGCAATAACTTAAATAGGAGAACTGAAGATTTGATATACTATTGAAAGGGATTACTTTTTTAAATTACTTACTTATTAGTTTCATATTTATATTTGATTATTTATCAATAATTATTTATTAGATGATCTATATTTATACTTTATAAAAACTTTTAAGATTATGCTATTAGGTTCTCTTTTTTTAAATATTTTAGCATGTAGTTGGGTCCACATCAGCAAAAGCTGCCCTTATCATGACTTTATTGAAATAATTATGCATGCATGTATGTATGTATGTATGTTGCAATCTTTGTTTATAATTAAATCATAGGAGTAGACAAACTGAAACATCCAAGATTACCCTCAAGTCACTTATAATAATTTCAAGGGAGCACACCCCTAGACTATACAATGCATGCAAACCATGCTTGTAGTCCAGGAATTAAGGGATAACTTAAGTATCAGCCTAATACTTTTGCAGGCTAAGTCAAGATTTTATCAGGTACAGACAAAAAATTTAATGCTACGCAGTCCAGACAAAAACAGATAGCACTGAACATCTCCACAAGAGTTAAGATGGCATTTTGTCTTTTCACAAGTGTGGGACAAAGAAAAAATTCTGAGTTAGATTCCTTGTGGGGACTCAGCATTATGTCCTTGTCCCATGCGTAATAAGACGACTCACTTTAAAAAAAAAAGTTCACAGAAAATTACAATAGAGCATGAGGCTGTAACAGCTTGTGGCATACTTACACCATACATTGCAAGGGTTTCTTTCAACTGGGTAAAATGAACCAAGCATTGAAATTGATTCCTAGGAAAGTGTCAGCAGAAGAATATCTCCAGGGCACTTGAATAATGCCTCTGCCATTCTCACATTGTTTTTAACCAAGTTCTCCACAAATATCCAATGTCGTTACCCTAAGTTTCATGAGGTAAATTCTCTTAACAAAATCAATAAAATGTTGGGCACAAAGGAGATGACAATAAAGAAAAATTTTAACTAAGGCAAATTCTTTGATTTGACAACCAATCATAAAAAATAACAAAACAAAATTGGTATTACCATCAAGATATTTTGGAGTGAAAGGGTCAAAATCTAACTCAAGCAAAATTGTATAAAAAAAAAAGGAGAGAAAGAGATAAAGCATGACCCACTGAACCAAGAAAAAACACCTTCAGTACAAACTGACTATAAGAAAAAACCACATTTGTATCAAAATCTCAAAAACTCACATCTCACGGTAAGAATACTTATTTATGCCTCCCAAACATCCCAAAACCTAAGACAATTCACAGTTTTCTCTTAAAATCCTGTTAACCACCACCTTGCATCTAAAGAGAACCTGATTTAAAACAACTACCACAGATTTAATAGTAACATCTTAAATGTTCTCATCCTTAAACCTTTGGTATGTAGCCTTCAAAATGGAAGACATTTTTTCAAAAATGTTGGGGAAAAGTATACCAAATAATTTAACAAAGGAGTTCCTTAGAGGACAGTTGTGGAATTACAGAATCAGACCATGCTTGGGAAACTCAGTCAATTTAATTCAAATACAAACTACTTTTCAAAATTCATGCTTGACAGAAAATGGTTCATTTAAGACAAATAACACAAAAAATTGGTCATCCCTGGAAATGTTTGTACAAGAACTAATACAATTAAGAGGTTGATATGAGCTAAGCCTCAAATACCAGTTTGTCCACATATTTCTGGTTACACCTAGTAATTTAAATGTCTTTCAATAACTGTTTGGTAACTTTAATGGCATACTTCTTGTCAAATACACATAGAGCAAACATTGTCCTCTATACCTTTGTCTTTATCAATAAAATAATGAACATAAAACTTCAAAATCAGTTAACCCACAGAAGTCCTTGGATTTAATGAGTTAAGTAAGTGGCCTTAAATAGAAAACACATCAGCCACGCTCTAAAATGCAGCTATACCCTAATAATGCGATCAAATGTGTTGACAGTGTCCAGCAGTTGCCAGCTGACATAAATCAAACCAACACATTCTTATTCATATCAAACAAACTTAAGCATCCAAAAAGGGTGAAAACCATAGTAAATTGCTTTTGTGTAATCTGGAATAGCATTAAATCTGTTTACTCCTTTTCTAGAAACTTCATCCCAGTTATGACAACTGCAGTTCACATAAACAGCTTCGTGTCTGATCTGAAGAGGATAAGCCGATGAAACGTGAGCTTCAAGAATGTGCAGTAGTTTTCAATTCCGACGGAAACAAAAAATGACACAATCGTTTCGAAGCAACTTCACAGAAAAACGCAAAATTTAGGACGATCATTCTTATCTATAACACGAATTTAAAGGAAGGAGGTGCAAGTCGGCTATTTAAAGAACAATTCCAATATAAGGGCTTAAGTGCGTTACAACTTGTTTAATTCTAAATCGCTAATGACACAAGTCAACAAAACGCAAACCATGCTCGTTTGCTCAAACGAAGCTCAGCCAGGCGCGGTAAAAAGTTAACCATTTCCATGAGCCAGTTGGTGTTGCTCAACAACAACCGGTATAGAGCACCACATAGGCAGTAAACACTAGCAAGCTTACTTTTCGATCACGCGATCTGATATGCAGTATAGCCACGCGCTTTCGGCAAGTTCCATAAAGGAGTTCTTTCTCACGGTGGCGTAAATTGACCTTACGAGCAAGTATATAGATTTTACACGTTTCTTGCTTACAGATATAAGACTTTCACAATAAAAACTTTCCAAGTTACAATCACACGAGCGTATTCGCTCCTCGCCCGAACAGATTGTGCGCTACTGAACGATAAAACCTTCTCCAGGCGTTAATGGTCTTACTCGACCATATCCAAAATCCTGATGTAATTCCAACGATCAAGAACATCAAGTACTTGACCATAAATACGGTGAAATCCGGTTTGTCATTAACAATCGGGTATTTGGGACAATCCATGTCTTTCATGTTATCAATGCACGCTTGTTGATGCTTCCAGCCTTCAAGCCATGATTGCTCCCACTTTTCACGATTTGCCTGCTCATAGAACAAACAACCTATTACTGAAATCGCGGGCAAAGTGTACAGAATGGAAAATACTCCGATACGAATCATTAATTTTTCGATTTTCTCCCTCTTGCTGTAATCGTCTTTTAAAACTGATCTCACTCGAAACAGCGACACAAATCCGGCTAACAGGAATGTAGCTCCAGCAAAAAAGTAAATGAACAGGGGAGCCAACACATATACCCTCAGCGCATTTAAATCTGAGAGTCCAACAAAGCAAACTCCGCTTAGCTCGTCGCCATCAACTTTGGTCATCAATAAAATCGCAATTGTTTTAACGGCAGGAATCGCCCAGGCTGCAAGGTGGAAAAATTGTGCGTTTGCCTCGATAGCTTCTTGACCCCATTTTAGTCCGGCCGCAAGAAACCAAGTGAGTGTAAGAATAACCCACCAGATTGAGGATGCCATGCTGAAGAAATATAATAGCATAAAAATTACTGTGCATCCTTCGTGTTTAGTTCCTTGCACAAGGACGGAATGACCATGTTTAGATTCCGTGCAAGATAAAGAGTCCCCAGCAGTGAATCCAATGATGTAGGAAACAGAAATCATGAAGTAACAACCCGATAGAAAAATAATAGGTCTTTCAGGGTACCGAAATCTCCTCATGTCAATAATAAACGTTAAAATTGTAAAGAGAGTTGATATGCAACAGAGAATCGCCCATATTCCAGTCCAAAGACGGGCAATTTTTCGCTCCTTCTCATCAAAATAGATGTTTTCGCACTTTGATGCACAGTTCTTCTTGCCAAAGAACATGTAGTGATCGTTATCAATTTTTTGCTCCTCCGGACATCGGAATGACACCAAACTAATGTCGATCGGAGCCTCCGTCGAGTTGTGTCCTTGTGGTTGTTCCTTAGAAGGCACTACTTGACCGTTTCTACCAGTTGTGTTCTTTCCAACACAGAGAGCCTCGCCTAGTTTTGGAAACTTCTCGCAACGCAAAGACTCGGGCCACGTGAAACCAAATTTCTTCATAAGATCTTCGCATCCATCTCGCGCACTGTCACAAAGTGAACGGCATGGAGGAACTGGAATACCGAGAAGAGTGCAAATGGGGGCATAAACCGAACATAAGAAGAAGGCCAGATCCTCCGAACAGCCGACTTTTACCAGTGGGAAAAACTGATGAACTTCGAGAGCTGCTTCCTCTTGTGTTCTGTGCTTTAACATGTTTGGAAATATTGTAGTGTTGTACGGTAAACCAATGCAAAGAGGTATCGTAACAGACTCACATTTCTTTTGGCACAAGCAAGGCAATAAACAAACCCCAAAGATCACGACGGGGAGCAGCAATCGTTCAAAACGCGTACCGTAAGCGACTCCGACCATGTTGAACAGCACAGTTGTACTAACGCAATTCAATCTCCTCTTTAAAGCTGACCAAGACTACGCTCTTAGTTAATGACCTAGTACGCTTTCCTGAAAAGAATTGTCAACGAAATTAGCATGCTTTGGCTGTCGAGAATGTGATTGGCTGGCGGTAACAGAAGGAGACAATCAAAATACCAAACAGGATCCGATTGGCTTAAATAATATGATCCAACTAATTACGAGTCAAACAAAACGTCTCTACGTAAAGGCCACCGGATATTCAATCACTCCCAATGAATATCTTTAAAAGCTTTACGGTGTACTTTTCACAAATATAATTTACTTGCAGAGGCATTTCACTTTTCACTCAGATATCATCAAACATTTTATCAAAGGTACTTTGCAAAAAACAATACGACAAAAACAAAGAATTCTCATTTCTATCTGAAACGAGGTATTTTGAATCAAATATTCATCAAGAAACCCCTTGCTGTTTTCTTATTATTTACTTTTCAATAAGGCATCTGGAATTCGTTTCTTACTGACGCCTATCGGTCACGAAATTAGAAACCGGCGACATTAAACTCTGCAGGGAGTAAATTGCTTTCAGCAGAGTATTTCAGTTTACACTTGACAAATCCCTTGTCTAGAGTAAACAAAGTTCTTATATGGTTTTAACCACGATACAAGATTCTTTATACTGAGATAACCTAACATCAGATAACCGGTTCGATTCCAGTGGAAAGTTTTGCTGTTTTTGAGAGTACATTTCCTGAGGGTTGGGCGTTCTTCGCATTTTTTTACCGTACCGCACTTTCGGCGTTTTCTTTACGCTCTTTGTTCTTCGGTCATTTTTTATTGAATCTATTTTTTTTACAGTCAGGAAGAATATGTTTATCTATCTCCGGTATATTGATGGCAGCGAAATGAATTTTGAGTTCAGTTTCCTAAACAAAGTACGGCAAGAAGTTAAGGTATGAGTGTTCATGATCTTCATGACTTCTTCCAGACTGCAGGCAACGCAATAAACTACTGGTAACAAGCCTAACACTCAACTAAACACCACCTTCCGATAAACACCGCACTAAATTAAAGGAATGTGACGTTTACTCGAGGAGCAAATTGAACATAAAGTACAGAATTACTCGGTAATCTACACTGTCAGATCCCACCGTCCTTGGACATTCATATCATTCATATCGAGACAGTAAATCTTCAAAAGAAAGTTTGTATGTCACCTAATTTTCAAATGAGTTACAGTATATTGTGCTACTTAAATAACGCTGACCTCGAATTCACTTCAGACACATCCGATAAATTCATGTTGCTTGTGAAACGATCTCAATGTCCGCTTCGAGCTTAATCCTCATAAAACGGACTCAACGTGCTGCTGTCAAGCTCAATATACGCGCCAGTTGACTAAACACTGCGTCGAAAATGCTCAATAATATCTAATAAACATTGCGGCTTTTAATAAGTTGAAAGACGCACAGGAAATGTGTGCTGTTCATCAGCCGGGGGTTTGCATTGGGAACAACTTAACCCGAGGTCTTGGATACCTCTTAAGGCCTCCACTTTGGTTAACTATCATCAACTATCATGACCTAGAATTGTTTTGAGGAATTGAAAGAGTCTGAATGAAAGTCACATCGATAGATTGAATTGTAAAAAATAAAAAGCCTCACGTTTTTACTTCTTGAGTGTACTTGGCTTTTGGACGGCATGTCAACAGAATCATTGACGCTCTTGCCTTCTCAAAATTCATTTCGAAACCAATATTTTGCAGGTAGCCGGAGTGATTTGTGTGAACAAGGAAAGAATTGATAAGTTATTCATCACCTTAACATTGTAACTTAAGTCTTTCCTTCAAGAAGGCTGCCCAGTGGGCAAAACAACGTATATCTATGAAAACCAAAAACTCACAAAACCTCACGAAAGCGTTACCGTGCCCATGTGCAGAGATAGGAAAGTCCGGACCGCGCTAAGAATCAATCAGGTTGATTAGCGTACCCTTTTGGAAAAAAATAAACATTCGTATTAAAAATCCATCAAGTATTACGACTCTGCTCGCCTCTGGTAACATATACTGTATTTCCTCGGTTAAGCGATTGAGTGCTCAGTTAAAATTTCGGCTAAAAGGAGGGGCGGCGCTTAATCAAGAGCACGCTCTCAATTCTTGTGACATACATAAAAGAAAAAAAATACATGGATCCTGTTCGGCTCATGGATGATGTAGTCATTCCATGAGATGTAGGGTGAAAGTCGGGCGGCATTATGGCACACACTCACCAGTAGGAAAATCGACTCTTATTAATTTATTCATTAAAAATTGGATTAAACATTGAAATCCAACCTCCCCCTGCTAAATAATGGTTTTGTTCCAAAATATCTGCCAAGCTTTAGAAGGGACGAGAAAGGCGTAGATTTTTCCCAATAACGGTATAAACTTCATGGATGAACGCCATATAAACGACAAAATAGCGGAATGAAATCTATAGACGACCTATGGGTGCGGCTTACTTGACGCGCTTTCCTTACTTAGGGCACTTTCCTTACTTAAAGCGCTTTAGTTACACGCGGTGCTTTACTCTCAAGTGAGATAAGCACCTGAGGTAAGTAAGGCATCTCGAGTAAGTAAAGCACGGGAAGTAAGGAAAGCACCTCAAGTAAGGAAAGCACCTGAAGTAAGTGAAGCATCTCAAGTAAGTGAAGCATCTCAAGTAAGTGAAGCATCTCAAGTAAGTAAAGCATCTTAAGTAAGTAAAGCACCTTAAGGAAGGAAGAACCTTAAGTAAGTTAGCAACTCAAGTAAGCCTAACCAAAAAGTCGCCTATATAATAATATACCATTCCGCCATTTTTTCGTCTATAAATGGCATTCAGCCATGAAGTATATAAGCGGCACGAAAATGGTCTGTGTTTGAACTCCTTTGTGGAGTAGAACACTGAAATGTTGTTAAGCCGGGAACGCTGACGGCGAAAATGGACATCGAAATCCTAAACGCTGCTAAGCGGGACGATGCTCAAAGTGACACCGTAAAAGCTTCGATGGTTTAAAGACCTTTAAGCCGACGATATCAATCGACTGCGGACTATTTGTTCAATAGATTTTGCACGATTACCTGGAGTGAAGCTGCACGAAGATGGCCTTTTTTTTCCTTTCCATAAAATCCTCTAACATTCCAAATAACTTTCAATACGCCGAATATACCAATTCCCAATTTTTTTCATTCAACTACCTTTTCATTCGCTTATCCAATTCCGTTCCATGAGCGGCCTCACGGAAGCCTTTGATGCAATAAATGGATGTTCTTGTTTTTACTTGACAGATACTACACGGTTGGAGATGTCGAGGTAAGACCTTCTTCTGGGATACGATGACTATGAAGGAAACTTCTTTGCAGCGTGGCTATGAAAGTCAACGTGACGTAAATTACTCGCGCCTGTCTCCTGATGAGATGCAAAAATAGCTTTACTCTCGTGGAAATTGTCCTTGCCACACCTTGCCAAATCTATATACAACTTTACTTCTTGCCTCTATCTCGTCTAACTGTTGGCTAAAGTTGACGATTCGAAGTCCAGGTGAGCTGGGGGTTTGAGCCGTGTTATTCTAGCAGACCTTATCCAATGATGACCTTTTTTAAACTTATTTTAGCATGCGATCCTACGCTGCGGCTATATTGAAAACCACAGCTGATTGGATTGTGGTACCTCATCCTCTCGTATGCAAACGTAATGAAATATACCATTAACCCTTTAACTCCCGAGAGTGACCAAGGCAGAATTTCTCCTTACAATATCAATACAATGTCAAGAAGACAGGCGATAAGAATAAAAGAAATATCAGTTGAGCAATTGTTAATTGATTCAAAACCGAATTCTCAAAACTAACATCATGAGAACTGTATAGCAGACAGCAAGGAGAGTTACTTTTGAGATTTAGGGGTGAAAGGGTTAAAAGTGAAAATTTTGAGTTATTAAAAAGAATGTTTTGTCTGCCAAAAATTGGGAAAAAATATGTGTTGGGGTAAGATTTACTTTCTTTTTGACTTATAGTACCTGTCTGTTAAAAAAAAGCAAAGAAGAAATAACGGCTTAACAAGGTGGGAGGTAAACCATTTGTTCGAGTTTAACTTGAAATCCGTCCTCTCTAGTGATTCTTGATGGTCACGAATAAAGCAGATACTGAGATTATGAATTCGCGCTCGAACGATATTTTTTAAAAGTTCTGAAATTTGCTGAACATCATCTTAACGTAAGCGATAAATTTACATGCACGCTAATGAATAAGATCAAGAGAATCTATTATCTCTCGGTAAGATAGATACAGGAAAACACGTGGGTACTTAGTTTGAGATGTGAAGCATTTCCGCAATCTCCTTCGTGCTCTAAGTTTGCTATGGGCAGGACGAGAAGAATCAGGCCCGAAAAGTTCTGCTAATCTTGAATATATCATTGAGAAATAAGGAGTTATTGGAAACCAACAATAGATTATCGTTAGTGGTCTCCAAATTACGCTCCACTTCATTTCGTCAGAGAAAGACTGAATAGACCTCAAAATCACTTTTCCTTCTCACTAGAAGATATAAAATCTTAACATTAATCACCAGTCAAAGAATAAATATTGTCAACCGTCAACCGTCGAAGTCCTCAAAGACTGATCGTTAACCGTCAAAATAATAACGAATAAACCGTCAGAGCTACTCCCCCATTAAGACCCTGCTATTAGCCGACGCTGTGTTTACTGCCATGCATGCTACTAGGCTGTCGTGCTAGCACCTCTTCCTCTGTGGACATCTTAGCTTGGGTTCGTTGGGATCCTGAAAACATGCACGACAAAGGTAGGCTAGTTTTAAACAGTTGCAGTAGTTGAAGTAGTTTGTACATTCTCTCTCTGTTAGAGCCTATGCACTCAACCAGTACATGTCTCATTGATATCACTATTAAGCCTCTCCATACCATGGACAAAGGCCGGTTCATTGAATGGTATTTTTAGATCTGTCTAAAGCATTTGACACTATAAATCATGACATTATGCTGCATAAGTTGCTTTCCCTCGGTTCTTCTGATTCTGCGGTTGTATGGTTCAAGTCTTATCTGTCAAACCGGACTCAAAGCATTTGTGTTAATGGTGTTCTTTCTGAACCCCAGTCGATACAGTTTGGTGTCCCACAGGGCTCATTACTCGGTTTATTACTTTATATCATCTATATTAATGACTTCCCATCCATTGTCTATTGCTATCAAATTCAACTTTTTGCGGATGCACTCTGCTATTCTATAG
Source organism: Pocillopora verrucosa (assembly GCF_036669915.1). Taxonomy (NCBI): domain Eukaryota; kingdom Metazoa; phylum Cnidaria; class Anthozoa; order Scleractinia; family Pocilloporidae; genus Pocillopora; species Pocillopora verrucosa. The sequence goes on from NC_089324.1 coordinate 9,476,698, forward strand.
TAGTAGTTCCAAGGAAGAAGTCGAGTCTTACCTGTCTGCTGATCTAAGCAACATCATAAGCTGGGTAGATAGTAACTACCTGTTCCTTAACTACTCTAAAACTAAAGTAATACTTGTGGGAACAGATCAAAGGCTCTCAATAGTTGCAAATTTTAATGTTTCAGCGTTCGACAAGACCTTTAGCGGGGTCTCTCGGAGTTATGCTCGATCCAGCCCTCTCTTGGAGTGATCACATCGACCATATTGCTTCCAAAATATCTGCTAGGCTGGGAATGCTGCGGAAAGCTGACAAAATAATTCCTCCAGAGGCCTATATCGCACCCTATGACTCCATGATACTTCCTGCGTGCGACTACAGCTGTGTAGTCTGGGATGGCTGTGGAAAGACAAATCAGGACCACCTAAACAACTGCGAGCAGCTCGTATTATCAAAGGGCGTAAAGAAGAAAATGCGGAAAAATTGTAGGCAATTTCACACTTGCCTCCAAGTGCTTAAATGTCAACAAGGTCTCGCGCCAGCCCATCTTTTGAATTAATTTAGTTCTTCCTCGCAAATATAATGTCTACAATACCACATATAGAGACCTTTTGCGATTACCCCAGGCTAATATCTTGATAGCTTAATATCAAGGTTCCTTTCGCAATAAAGGTGCAAGGACGTGGAATTCTCTAACTAGTAAACTGGGAAACATTACTTCATTGCCTAATTTACAAACATTCCTCAAACTTTAATTATGTAATTGATGTAATATACTTTATAATGTAACGGATATCGTATATCTTAAGTGTGAATTGTAATTTGCGTTGTGAGCTTCTTTTGTATTTTATATTTCTAAATACATTTTTTTTTACTCAGTATGTCCTAAGCAGGCCCTCATTCAACCATCTTAAAGCTGAACTGGGCCAGCCTGCTTATATATCACTAATCAATAGATAAATAAATATATATATATATAATCCAAATCCCGATGGAACAAGTCTCCACCATGAAATCCCTCAGTGTAATATTGGTTCATATTAAAGAAATTTCTAAAAAGATTGCAGCGGCTTAAGCGCCATCAAATGCAAAAGGAATATTGTAGTGTGGGGACGCTGTTCAAAGATACTTTCTCAAAAATTACAAAAGCAACAGAACCGAGCAGCGTGTATCACAACCTTCTCTAATTGTGATTTGTATTTTTATTTGAATAAAGTAATTATGATCTATAACACTGTAAACAGCCAATAACCGAATTACTTAAGTTCTCTCTTTTATCCGCGTACAATGTCAGATATGCTAGAAGCAAGCTTTCCATTCCACACCCGCGCACTAATTATTATAAACGCAGTTTTAGTTATAGCGGATCTGTGTTATGGAATAGGGTGCCCAAAGAGATAAAACAATCGAACCCCCAAATGATTCCAAAATTAAATTAAAAAACTACACTTTCCAAAGCGAGTTCATTAAGCGCTATGTTATGCATACACAGCATCCTTCGTGCCAAATCAGATCCCAGTTCTCTCACGGAATGCAGTAATTCTCTCAAATTTTCTTCGCTTCCAGCTAGTGGCTTCGTAGCTCAGTTGGTAATAGCGTTGGTAGTAGGTATTTCGTGAGATCTCTTGAATTTTGATCGTCATTGAATGTTGGAACGGATATCGATTGACCAACGGGTCGGCTACGAACCGACACAGACTGGGTATGGATCTTCTGAGTTTGAGTACGAACCGACTAAGTAAGAGACGTCCGTGGGTACGAAACGACTGAATACGGTTGGTACAGTTGATGGTACAGTTGGTGGTGAAGCTGGCGTAGTTCGAATGTAACTCCAGTACTGGTGTAATTAGTACACTTGGTGTAGTTAGTGGCTTTGATGCACATGGTGTACTTATTATTGTTTTTGTGCAGTCCAGGTAGTAATGAAGTGTGCATTTTTTTAAACTGATGCTGTGTAGCCCATGAAGTTCACGTGGCCAGTGTAGTCGATGTAATTAGTTGCAGTTCCGGAGCTTTTTGCGATTAGTGTAATCGGTGCAGATGGTGATGTTAAGTGTAGTTCCCTTAAGACGTGTTGTTGGTGTTATTGGGTTGGTTTATGAAGGAACAGTTCGCGTAGTTGGAGTAGCTGATGCAGTTAGTTTAATTTATCTAGTTCTGTGAAACTCCGATAGTTGGTGTAGTTTGCGCCTTTGTGACGATTGCTGGTTTTGTATTTCGACTTATTCAAATATCGGTTAAGTCAAGCGTAACTGCATTTTTTTTAAAGTTGTATTCTTTGTGGAGTTCAACGTTTGGTTTAGTTTATATCGTTGATGCAAATGGTATAGTTGAAACAGTTTAGTAGAGTTGCAGTAGCTGGTTCAGTATGCCTAATCGGAGTTGTTGTTGCAATTAGCATAATTAATGTAATTCGTGTTGTCGAGGTTAGTTTGGGTAGCTCGTGTAATTTGCAGAGACGATGAAGTGTGGTAGAGCTGAGGTAATTGTCGTGGTAAGTACATTTAAAGTTCCTGCTGTCTTTGGTATAGTTCGCTCATTTACAGTAGTTGTAGTCCGTGCAATTTAGTGTAGTTGCAGTAGTTGGTGTAGTTGGTGTAGTTGGTGTAGTTGGTGTAGTTGGTGTAGTTGGTGTTGTTGGCAAAGCGAATCCAGTGGATTCGGCTAGAAAAGTCTTATGCAGTTCCATCAATTGGTGCAAATTGCACATTTGGTGCTCTTGCTGTTTTTGTGAAGTTCGTGTATAGAGTAGTAGTTTACTGTTTATGCAGTAACTGATTCATTAGGTTTAACTGATTTAATTGATGTATTCTTTACTTTGGAACTTTTGATGATTTTGAAGTAGTTTGTGTATTTAGAATAAGTGGTACAGTTGGTGGCATTTTTTTTTTTGCAGTAACTTGCATTTTGACCCGGGGATAAATTCAAGTGAAGGAAAGATTTTCTTTTGTGAGTTGCAATTTAAGCAATAGCAGAAAAGAGCCTTGAAAACATTTAGGCTTCAACTCGAATTCATGCGTTTCAAATAATAGTTAGGCACTATTAACATTTATAATAAAGTTCGGATATAACGCGCGCTGTCATTGGTTGAAAGAGCGTGCTCTATGAGAGTATAGAGCATAGAGCTGAGCTAAAGCTGTCACACCATCTGTCAATTGTACTATGTTCGAGCTTTTCCAGGACTTCTTTTTAGCTTTTTTCCGATAATTGAAAGTGAAATTTCGGAACTGAAGCGAGCCGACAAGTAGCAACAGAAGAATCAAACAAAGGTTTGTAAACATACCTGCCGCCGTAATTTACGTTATTAAAACGTGAGCAGATACGAAAATCCTCAAAGGAAAAACAAAATAAACATTCCGAGTTTTAAAGATTTTCGCGCTCAGTTAGATCGCAAGCTTACGTACGGTAATAAAAATCAAATACAGCTAAACACTCGTATAGTATATAAAGTTCAGTGTTCAAAAACAAAACAGAACAAAACAGAAATGATGAAAAATTTAACCAAACTGGCATAATTGCTAAAATTCATACTAATCATGACGGTGTCTGAGCAAATATGATCATGCTGAAGTTCATCGCGGCTCGCTCATCATGGCGATCTCCGGTCATCACAGTAAAGCAAGCCTCAGAAACTACATCGGCCACCCTTCGATATCCTTTCCGATACGTTGAGTGGAAAGTCACATCAGTCACTGCAGCCGAGTTTTGCGGCGCTATCATCACGAGCGATCTTCATGTTCCGGTGAATTCGGCTGTCGTTCACTCAAAAAACACTCGCCTTGAACAGTTTGTTTTCTACCTTGTCATGTGAAAAAACTCGTGTGTTTTTATGAGCCATAATTCGGCTGAAGTTCACTGAACATTTCACTTCAAGATTCTGTATTAGAGACTTAAAAACTTCAGGCAAAAGTGTTGACTTGCCGAACTACTTTAGTTTGTAAACTATCGTAGAATGTGAACTTTGATGGTTTTTGAACTTTGATGGTTTGACACTTTTGACAGCTTTAGTCTTGTACATCCAATCAGATTATTTGAAGCATTCTAACAGGGATTCCGATTGGCTTATTGTAGCGTGCTTTATGAGGGTATAGAGCATGCTGACGACACTGTTGTTCGCTTTGGAAATAAAGCTTGTTTTGAAAATTGAAAGTAATGCTTGGGTAATTTAACGGATTCTTTATTATAAAACAAATAGAGAAGCCTTGACTGTGCTCTGTTCTGTTATAAAGCACTTAGGAAGCGGCTAGAGCACTCAAGAAGTGAGAAGAAACACTCGACTACGTCTCGTGTTTCTCCCTACACTTCTTTCGTGCTCTAGCCGCTTCCTGCGTGCTTTATAACAGAACAGAGCACAGTCAAGGCTTCTCTATTTGTTAATTGGAAACAAAGCAATTTGTTGGGAGGAAGGCAAATTTTAGTGTGCTCTTCGCTTCCGTCATGAATCTGATACCAATGTTTTAGTTTGGTGAGCTACATGTTGACCTGCCGGTGGAATTATATGTAGGAATGATCTCTACAGCTCAGCAGAAATTTAAGAAATTGCAGAAAAAGTTTGTGTATTTGTGTACTTCAGTGTAGCTGCGGTAGTTTGTCTAACTGGCATAGTGTATTTGGGAGAGTTGCTGCAAATGGTGCTATGGAAGTGGTTTAGCGTATTAACAGAAGATCGCGCAATTTTTTTGATCGATACAATTTGTTGTAGTAGCCTTAGTGTTTGAAGTAGGTTTATTCAGTGTTGAATGAATGAAAACTTTATTTATCCATGGTATTCATCATCACTAAGAAGTGCTATCCCAAGGAGCCATACATGAAAACTATGATAAATAAAATAACACTATAATTTGAAGAAGCCAGCGCATACGAACTTATTATAGACCACGCGTGAACGAAGCCCTTCAGGGACAGGGTCTTTCATACTAAGCAAGTTACCAATCTTTAAAGAAGAGAAAACCAGCTTGATATCCAAATCATTGCAATAGCGCCTAATACAATGGCGAATCTTTTTCTGGGTGAAAGCAGAAAAATGGCCTTTGTAGGGTAGCTTAAAGTAAAACGTAAGTGAAGTGGTGGGAAGGGAACCCCGGGGATGATGATTGCTTTGGGTCCCAGTTATGTAACGGTTTATAACCTTTTCGATTAAATGGGCAGGGAAAGATTCTTTTTTAGAATATTCAAAAGCTCAGTAATATCCTCATGAAACCCTAAACAGGTGCCATTAATCTTGTAGGCCTTATCAACGACAGTCTTAATGAGACCCACTTTGTAAGAATACGAAGTGAGGATGAAATAATTGGTTAATAACCCTGTGAAAGGTTTCTTGGGCTATTTAAATTAAATTAATTAAATCAAATTAAATACATTTATATAGTGCCATCGTTCATTAAGTGTCCATGGCGCTTTACAATATCCTAAAAGCCATAAAAATTGAAATCTTAGGAATTAAATAGACTATAACTACAAGTAAAAACTACAAATCAAATGCACGCTTAAAAAGATAAGTCTTAAGATTAGCCTTAAAAACTGCCTCTGATGATGAAAGCCTGATCTGGAGTGATAGTTTATTCCAGAGCCTTAGTGCCGCCACGGAAAAAGCCCTTTCACCATACGTTTTAAGATTCGCTCAAGGCTCATCAAGCAACCTGTTGAAGATCTTAGTGTGCGACGAGAGTCATTATACTTCAATAGGTCTTTAATGTAATTTGGGGTCAGTTCATTTGGCCATCTTATCCATTTAGACAGGTTGGACACTTTTAACGATGTGATGTAGTTTGTTTTCAAAAACGCTGCTTCAATTTTGAGAAAATAAAAAAAAATCTATTTTTGCTGTCGGCGACTTCAAAAGAGCCAAAATTTTAGACGAAATGGGTCGTTCTCAAAATTTCGCCTGCATGCTAAAGGGAAGAAGGAGAGATAAAATATTTTCCGATGCGTCAGTTCATAGAGGGTTTTGCTTCTAGTTTGGTGGTAAATATTCAACTTAGCAGTAATCTGAACAGCGAAAAATAATATTTTAGAACTGCTTTATTCTTACCAAAAGAAATTTATATTTTGGCTGAAAGTCGCGATTAAAATTTTAGGCATGTGCTACACCTTGGTTTACCCTGAGACTCAAGCCATAAGGCCTTTAAACATTGTACTAAAACATATGTAAAAACTGGCTTGGGTAATTCAGTCTGCGCTTCACATGAACCCTCCGAAGTTGAACAAAATTTGGTTGAGGCCCCGTCCACACGTATCCGGATAAATTTGAAAACGGATAAATATTTATCCGTGTTCAAATTTATTCGCGTCCACACGTTGCCGTTTGTGAATCGTTTTTGGTGTCCACACGCAAACGTCAAACAATGCCGTGATGAACTGAACAAAATGTGCAAAATTGAACCACTAAATGCTAAGTTTGAAGGGGCCAAAGTAACTTCTGTTGAAACAGTGTTTAAAATACATATCTCTGATTTCCTGAAGCAAAACAGTGACTTAGAACCAATCACAGATAAAATCAAAATCAAAATCAATGGTGATGGTGCCAGAATGACGAGAAATTCAAATTTTATTTTACTTTCATTTTCTTGTTACGTCATCGTTTTCAAATCGTTTTCAAATTTATCCGGATAAGGCGCCCACACGGAGACGCTTAGCCAGCGTTTTCAAATTTATCCACTCTGCAGAGCGTTTTCAAATTTATCCGTTTTCGGTGCGTGAAAACGCCGTTTACGAGTGGACGGAGCCCGTAACCGTATGAATATTTATCCGTTTTCAAATTTATCCGGATACGTGTGGACGGGGCCTCAAGTAGCGGTTTGTTGGTGTTTACTGCGGCTTGCCGCTACTGCCGAAAACTTAACTCGCATGAAATTATTAACAGATTTGTGTTTTAAAAAAATTACCTTACTGTCTTACCCTTTTTTTGGTTGACTTTAAATTTGTCTCGGGCAATTTGCTCCCTGGTTATCCTTGTTTCTTCTTCCCAAAATTATGCTCAACGAACTCGAAGCAGCGAACCCCCTAACTTCACCCGGGAACTTCAGCAGTCGAGTATTTTATCGGAAATATTGGATTCGATCAATCCTTTCTTTTCCATCCAATTTTCACATCTTGTACGCTTTCAAAGATTAAGCTTTCATAAAGCTCAAAATAATTTGCAGGTAAACGCTCCAGTTGTCAAGGGCACATTTGTCTTAAATTATGTTGTAGCTGTGGAGTTGCGTAACAGAACAAAATTATTCCCACCGGGAGGGTGTAGAGAAACAACGACGTGAAAGGGACCTGTTTCCGTTGTTTTCGATTTCACTTTAAGTGAATATTTTATAATTCTCTTGCAGCCTTTTCTTCGAATTTCGACTTTCCATCAGGCCATACATAATTGGGTTTTTTTTTTGTTTGTTTTTTTGTTTTTTAATACGGTGTTCTAATCTACGACTCTAGACATGTTCGCAATACCATTTTGCTCGAATTAAAAAGGAGAACAAAACAAGGGTCTTACAAAATTAAACTTTTCACAAAATTAAAAAAAAAACAATCGACAAACAAGCTCTTGAGTTGAGTTTTCTATGAGACTTTTGCTGTAAAGCGCTGTACTCTTTACTATAATTATGCCGATGTTTATTGGTTGACCTTCATAGGCAAGTCTTTGAGACAGGCAAATGTTTTGACACATCACAGATATCGTTTAAACAAAGCGCGATTTAAAGTTTTCCCTGACAGGTGCATTTTTTGCCTAAGGTGATCAACCTCTCGATGTAAGGAGCTTTCCTCTTCACTTTGATGTCGGTTGTCGGAATATCAAAGTGCTCGCAGATATTCTGAAGCATCTGAATTGCAAATTTTGACAGCTTTGAATCTGCAATAAGCTCGCAAATGTAGTAACTGTCATAGCAGATGGGATGACTGAGGGAAACTTCTTGAAGGATTTCACTTCTCAGCTCGCTGAAGGCTTCCTCATCTTCTACGTTCTGGTTTTCTTCAATGTCACTCTCCGTCATTTTCACTGAGCGTACGCTTGGAGGCTAGCCTTGAGAAGAAACTTGAAACTTTCTGGCCAGTCAGAAATTCAGAACTTGTAAAAAGGCGGTTTCCATTGCTGTCCCTGGCAGTCATCATGGACTTGGCTACAGACGCTGTATCCGCTTTCTGGCCAGTCGTCTCTCCAATACGGAATTTACTTGTCAAGTAATCTTTTTGCTTTTCTGTAAATCTTGTTCGTCCAACATGACTAGACTTCAGAGCCCATCCCATCGGTAAACACGGATGACTTGTGAGGTTTAGACGCTTTCTAGCTTGTATCTGTGGTATACCACAGAACTGCTCCTGTAGTCTGTCTGCGTAGGCGAGCACTGCTCTGTCAAGAAACGTCTCATTCTCTAAAGCACGTTCGTGTTTTCCAAGATCCAGATGGTGCTGTAAGGAGGAAAACCTTTGATACGTTTTCACACATCCTTCCTCCGGACAGGAAAAAAGAGGAACAGTCGAGGTGTCACCCACAGGCTCCTCCTCGGTATCTGAACATCTCTGAGAATTAGCAGCTGCGCGAGGCTGAGGCCTGGACTTCACTTTAATGAAATGTGCATTAGGCATTCTCTCTCCATCACATTTCACAAGATCTGGAACCTGCAGCACCTGCGGAGTATTAAGCTCTGAAAGTCGTATGCATTTACCAGGTCCTATTCCACACGCCTTCCAAACCCTCAGGCCTCCGTCGTTGTATTCAATATTAGAAATCAAACTCACGCCTGCAATATTCACATTCAAAGAGGGTTTTGCGATGAGCTGCATAATGTAACATCGACTCCAGGAACACCCCCTGATGACTGGATAGCGTCTCCCATTTCCCTGGAAGTCTCGATGTTAGACCCTTGGTTAAGGTAAACTCTCATGTGCGATTTAAGTGACGCTGCCTTTCTGTCACAAGGCCCTTTACCACCCTGTGGGTCCGAGAAGTCCAGGCGTTTCACGGAAACCCCATAACAGCGACTTTCAAAGCTAGCTCCCACTATAGTAGCTCCACAGTGGTAGCAGCCAGCATTGTCCTGCCTATAAAATACAGATTTCAGTTGAGGTAAGAGTGACTTCAGCTTTCCAATGACAGCCTTCATAATTGACAGCACCGCGCAGCTGTCTTGGTTGCCGGTTTGGAAAACGTGTACGAAGGTCATCATCTGCAATTCTTTGTTTTCTGCCCGACGAGTAGCTACGGTAATGTGCCAGGACATGCCTCTTTTGCAAACCAATCACTTTGGCTTTCTCTGAACTTTTTTGGTAGAAATTTCATGGCCCAGTCCTGTACAGGAAGTACTGAACTTTCATCGAGAGCATTAATCACCTCTAGTCGAGCTTCATCCCGATTAACACATCGGAGTAGGTGTGCTTTCCATGCCAAGATGTTTTGCTTAGCCTGACCTTTGATGAAGGTCAACTCTTCTATGACGTCACGTGACACATTTCTATTTGACATCTTCTCAAGAGCGTCATGTATATCTGCCAGAACTGACGCGAGCAACTCACAACGATCGCAGTTTTCTAGATGATCATGTGGACAGGTCATCTGATAATCCTTGTCCTTTGGATCGCTCAGGGCATATGCTCTGCAATGGTCTGGAATGTTCGATTGTTTCGAAACGTGCACCTGCACAGACAATATCAGTTAGTCATAAATAATCACCTTTTATTTGCCTAGGTCAACACATGAAATAAAAATATGCTTCACTAGCGAGGAAAAATGCAATTTTAAGCCGTCTTTAAAAAATCCGAACGTCCTAATCACGTGACCGGTATCATAACAACCTGAAGATTACATAGAGTGTCTCTTCATAAAAACATTTACCAACACGTTAGGTTAAGTTTCTGTACGTTCCAATGAAGAAAATATACATCCCCAAAGCTAGCCTCCCACTTTTTCGCTCAGGCAAACTGGCCATTTTTAAATGCCCCATATAACATTACTCTTTTAAATATGCGAGGTGCTCTTAGTTGCTCAGTGTCTGTCCTCGCACTGAGATAAATTCCACTTTTAGACATGGTCACGTGACTGATGACGTCATCACGCCACGTTTGCGGGAAATACATACATCAGGGCAAGTGTCTCTTTTTCAAGCTTGAACCTGTTTGTTGAGGTCTCTATACATGCACATTATTAAGTTTATTTCAATTTTACCTTAAAATCGACCTTCAAATGAAGCTTTGCAGACTTCAGGCGTTCCTTTTGTTCCCTTGCCCAAGTCATTCCCATAAATTCGTCGCCCAATCTGTTTACTACGTCAGCGAGATCGTCGAACGCCTGACCCCCTGCAGAACTTGTATAATCGAGAGCTTGAAGAGACTTTCGTTCAGAGGGGGAACAAACAGTCAGGATTCTCAAGAGTGTTCTTTGACTCAGTGGTGTGACGCCACATTCCTCTGAATAAGTCAAATACTGCTTGACTATATACTCTGGTATCATCAGGCGAAGAACATTTGGTACTGTGATGATCTCTTTAGTTGACAGTTTTATTGATTTCTTCCCGAAAGGAAGGTCCTGGATTGTATGAGGGCTCGTTATAAAGTCCAGAAAGTGGTCCAGTTGAGTTTGAGATACTGCCATCCTCGTCTAGGAAGACTGCAGCGATGGTGCGACACCTCTACCCTCGACCAGGATATGCTTTCTTGCTTCACTGAGCCGATACCTCGTCAGGTTTGGAATCCATTTGTGAAGCGCTTTGTATGAGACCTTGTCCGCCATTATAGACAATATTTGCCGCCTGGTTTGCCAATTATTAGCATTCCTGTAGCATTCCGCTAGCGCCTGTATAAGCACTTCATCTTCGCGCTCCTCGTCATCATTAAAAGGGTGTTGTCCAAAAGATTTGGACGTAACCATTGACTGCCAAAGTTGATCGCTCTGATTTGGTGCTACTTCGTCTAACACAGCATCAACCGCTTGTTTTGCTTTACGTGTGTGACGACGCTTTGTTCGTTCGCTAGCCTCTTCTTATTGAGTCTTCATAGGATGTCTTACAGGACTTATGTCCCTGCTTTCTAGAAAGGAATTTAGCTTTTCAAGTGGTTTCCATTCTGATGTGAGTGGATCATCTACGTCTGTTGGGGAGTAGACACTTGTTGCTGGAGTCTGAGGGTCGATGAGAAAGAGAGACGAAGGTGTGCCCTCTGCCACTGAACTTTCTGATGTACTCATTTTTGTTTCATCCTATAGTAAATTTATGGAATTTAAAAGTTTAACTAAAAAGAAACCTTATTATGAAAGGACCTGAATGGTAAAAAATTAGCTATACATTTGACCCATTAACTGCAGTGTTAGAGGAAAAGCTTTGTTTAATTAGAGCTGGGTTAGTGTTTAAAAGGGCGGGGGTAGCGGGTGATAGTGTCACTATTTCTCAAACTAATTTTCCGTCATCAATGCGTAATAATTAACTTATTTTTACGTAGCCGTGCGGCCCCTTTCCCGGGCTGCCTTTTCCTTCAACAGGGCATAGTGGCCTGAGGACTAAGTTCCATCACGGTCACAATAGCTTGCACGTCAAGTAATGTTCTCTTACCAAAGATAGCTCCCCCATTTGAAACGTGAATTGGCTATCCTCAAAAGCCTCTTGTGGAGTTATCGTCTCAGTTTCCATTTCGCTCAACATTTTCCTGCATTTAGGGCATACACCTAATTGTGACTACCCAATTAAAACTAGCCTGTTTCTGACGTCTTGTCTGGTTAATTGGGAAGTAACGCAAAAGAATTCGAAAGAAGATAATAGCGTACGGGAAAAATTATAGCGGGGGAAATCTCCTCGCCCCAAGCCCCTCCCCTACTTCGTCTCTTGATCCCATCGCCTTTCACGCCAGCGCGCTGCACCCCAAAGGCCGGTAACAGCCTTTATTGAAACAGATCTAGACAAACCTACAAGCAAACAAACTATCGCCATCTTTAAGATTGTATGGTTAAAACCTCGTAGTTGCATTGTAATCACGTTTTATTGAAACAGAATAACTAATCACCGTATTGCAGCTCAAATTACCAAAAAATAGTACTCAGAAAAAACATTCAGTTTACTGACACTTTCGCCAAGAAAAACAACAATGTTGATACTTATATTTTAAAGAGTACAAACCTGAGCCACAGCAAGAAAAACTCCAGTTTCTTTTAGCACTGCATAGGAGCCCGCTATCTGCTTTTGGTCTTTTGCTGATATCCTCGCTATGATGAGACAGTATTAAAGGCACTTTGCACTTGTCCGGAACTCGGCGTGTCCATTCAATACCTAGCGACGTTCTATGTGCTGGACATACTGTCATCTGGTCAATATTTTGGGGAGAGAAGAAGATGGATGCTCTCGCCAGAATCAACTCAACTTCATTATCTATGCCGTGAAACGCAAACATCGCCTTATGGCCGGTTACATCCCGCTGACAGCTAAGTAATGGAATACATTCCTTTGCTCTGTTCCTGTCTCTTCTGTCGTGACTGCATTGGCCTCCCACAATCGATAGAAATGAACAAGTATTTTCTATGGTTCCCAAAAGACTTAAACCAGTTTTCGTGTTTCACTTCATTAAGTTTATATTTAATTTTTGACGTAGATGTCAAAAACTGACTGTTGTAAAATTAAATTAATTACCAGCCAGACTATATCTTTTTAAAAGTATTTAATCGTTACGATGCAAAGAGATGTGATGGTCGAAAAGTCTAAGAGGTTTATACACTGCTGTTTTCTGCTATTTTGATAAAACAATCCCTTTTTTCAGTCACCCGGAGCGGACAGAAGGATTTTGCTCTTTGTCACGCAACTGCGCTCCTTATCGGTCTATCTCCTCAATTTGTAACTCTGTTGTAACTAATTTAGAGGGTAGCAACATCAATCATATTCATTTAAAAAGCCAATAAACCTTGTCTCAATTTAATGTTTGTCTTGCGATAGCGTATTTAAAAAATACGTTAGATTTCGGCCAGCAAAAAGGTTATCGTTCCCTTTCAGTAATAACAAGTCGTTTATGTTAAGTATACGTATTCAAATGTCTCATATTTCAACCAAATTTTGTTCAACTTCGGAGAGTTCGTGTCAAGCGCAAACTGAATTACCCAGGCCAGTTTTTACATACGTTTTAGTAAAATGTTTAAAGACCTTATGGCTTGAGTTTCAGGGTAAACCAAGGTGTAGCACATGCCTAAAATTTTAATCGCGACTTTCGGCTAAATTATAAATTTCTTTCGGTTAAGAATAAAGCAGTTCTAAAATATTATTGTTCGCTGTTCAGATTACGGCTAAATGGAATATTTACCACCAAACTAGAAGTAAAACCCTCTAAGAACAAACGCATCAGAAAATATTTTATCTCTCTTTCTTCCCTTTTGTATGCAAGCGAGTTTTGAGAACGACCCATTTCGTCTTAAATTTTGGCTGTTCTGAAGTCGCCGACAGCAAAAATAGATTTTATCGGTTTTCTCCAAATTAAAGCGGTCTTTCTGAAAACAAACTACATAATGTTTAGTTACTTACCAATACCTTTCCATGGGCAAAATATCAGCGGAAAAAATTTTCGGCTCTGACCGCGAAATTTCAGTTTTGCTCGATTTTTATAGGCATTGGCTCTTAAATAGGTACCCAATAAAAAATTTTTCTTGTGAGACCAGATTACCCAATTGAACCAGCCTCACCAAACGAACTTTTATGTAGTCAGTCCTCTTCTAGCAGTTGCACCATTTTCATTAGGTAGATAATTCTGATCAGACTATTTCTACCAGTAACCCATTTTACATAGCAAAAACGTTTTTACTGGCTGAGTCATTTTAACCAGTTGAACTATTTTTAGTCCATTCTATCTGGTTTGAACCTTTCCGCCAGCTGAGTCAGAGTCCCAGTTAAGCCGTTTGAATCGGTTAAGCCATTTTAACCACTAGGACCATTTAACTGAACCGGTTGGACCTACTTAGACCATTTCTATCAATTAAATCACTTTATTTGGTTGCAAAATTTTGACCAAACGGACCATTCCAAGTGGTTGGGCCATTTTATTTGCTTAGACTCTTTTAAGCGGTTGAACCATGTTATGCAGGTAGACCACTTAAGCCGGCTGAACCATAATTAACTCGTTTTCCCATCTCAGCCCTTTGGGTTACTTTAAACAGTCATACCATTTTCTTTGGTTAAAACATTAAAACCACTCTGACCATTTTTTCTAGTTTCACCATTTTTAGCAGTTGGATCAATCAAAAAATTCTAATCATTTTCCTTAGCAAGGACATTTAAACCAGTTCGAACATTTTATTTAGTTACACATTTTTAAGAAGTTGGAAGATCTCATTTAGTTACTTAACTTCAACCGATTAAACCGTTTCAAAAACTTGGACTATTTGTCTTTTTACACTGTTTTAAGAGGTGGGACCGTTTTACCTTACTTATGAATTTGACCGATGGGCCGATTTTTTCCTAGTTTTATAATTTTATGTTAAACAGCTGGACCACTTAATCTTGTAAGACCATCTTAAACAATTGGACTATCTTAGCCAACTGTACCATATACAGTTTCACTACTTTATATTGTAAAATAATTTTTTTTGTCATGGTGGTAAATAACATTTTCAAAAGGCAATTCTAATTTTTTGGCTCGTGATGCGGTCTCTATGGATGTGGATCACAACATCTCAACCGCATACTTCTAGTCTTCTTCGGGCAATGAGGTCGATTGAGTGCGCATCAACTGTTGTGCTCAGTTTGGAAGTACATGGCTGTGATTGGTAGGATAAGGTTACCTCTGTGGTCCCTCTGATCGATGGTATTCAGGCTCCTAGGATTTCGATTCAACTTTCCCTGTTGATATTGTTAGGGTGAAGGAGGTCTTTCACCCTGCAAGCGTAGAAAAGGGGTTCACGATCTATTGATCTATGGGGGTCCAAAATGACGGTGGTAGTCTTGGCTTAGTTATATCACTCAAACCTCGTTCCCGTTTGTCTCATTTGATAAAGAGGGAATCGTTAATGTTTTCATTAACAAAGTATTGCCTTGATTTTATAATATTTACAACGATAGACAGTAAATTTCACTTTTCACCCACATTTACTTCCAACCTTTTCTTTTGAACCAGAAACAGAAATGATATACGTTTAAAACACATGACATCATCCACCCTTGTAAAATGCAATAGCATGATCATTTCAATTGTAATGCCTTCTTATCCCGACATTACTTTGTTTCTTTGCTACACTAGCGAACACTGAACTACTGCTCGTACTCTAGATATGACAATCAACCACAAAATTCCCTAAACCAGATAACATTAAACATAATCCAAAAAAATCATGTGTCAATTCACGAGTTTGCTCACAGAGCACTTTGATCTTAAGTTACACTACGTGTGCCAGTTGGACCATTTTAACTATTTTGGCCATTCTCACCAGTTGGACCATTTAAATAAGAGAGACCATTTTAGGCAATTGAACCATTTTAACCTGGAGCACCATATCAACCACCATTAGCAATGTGTCTAGTAGTTGGAGCATTGTAACCAATTGAACAATTTCATTAGACCATTTTAACCAGCTAAACAGTTTTAACCAGTTGAACAATTTCAATCAGTTGAAACCTTCCCTCCAGTTGATCCATTTTATCCAGTAGGACCAGTTTAGGCAATGGGGCCATTTTACTCAATCTGATCATCTTAAACAGTAGGACAATTTTAACCAGTTGGACAGTTTTAACCAGTTCAACCATGATAATCAATCTGATCATTCCAACGGGTCGGAACATTTAACCTGTTGAACGATCTTAACCAATTGAAACCTTTTAACCAGCTGTGTCATTTTAACCACTTAGCCCAGCTAAACTAGTCGGATAATTTTAATTACTTCGGTTGGTCTACTTGAATTAGTTAGGGCGATTTTAACCAGTTGAACCATTTTACCTCGTTGGACCAATTAAAAATCGCTACCCTGTTTCATAAAAATCACATGTGGACATTCTTATTGTCCCACCATACAGAAAATGTTTCACAATGGACCAACTTAAATGGCATAATTTTGCACAAGTTTGCGATAGCTCGGTAGTAGAGTGTTCGAAGTACTAATGGGAGGATCGTAAGCTCAACATCCATTGGGAGCAGTTGGAGTTTCCCTTTTTCTCCGAGTATATCTGTGTCATTTAGTGAATAACATTTTTGTTACTTAAGTAACCTGGATTATAATTTTCCATTTTTATTTACACCATTGTATTACATAGGTATCACCAATCGACGCTCCTGTTCTCGCAGTATACAGGAAGTTTGTCACAATGGGCATAGTTAACCGACTGACTTTCCACGAGTCTCCTTTAAATCAGTAGTAGGGTTTCAAAAGCACTAGTCGGTAGGTCGTAAGTTCAAGTCCTATTGGGAGCTTTCAGAGTTTTCTTTTTTCTTGGGGTAGGCTTGTGTCATTCGCTAAATAACAAGCTCCTTCACTCAAATAATCAGGTTTAAAATTTACCATCTTTAATTAGATCATCGTTGCGCATACGCTTCACATATCGAAATTTCTATCCCCTTAGTATGTCAGAAGTTTGCCTTCATGGACCTAGTTATAACTGGCCTAACTTGCCACGTTCCTTTGAATCCCCGCCATAAGATTTACCATTTTTATTTATATCATGGCTGTGCATAAGCATCACCTATCGACGTTCCCATGCTCAATGTAAGCAGGAAATTTGAAAGCATGGACCTAGTCTTACGACCTATAGATATTATAAGTATGGTTGCTTTACTTTCATCCAATATTGCGTTTTTTTTTCTATCTGGACTAGCGATGAGGCGCTCGGTGTTTTCTCAGGTGATCAATAGCTTAAAATCTTGGCTATCTTCAAAATTAAATTTTGTTCAGAAAGAATGGTATTAGTCCTTGCATTTTATGTTTTTTTTAGTATCTCGCGCACTTTAAGGATTCTTCTTCGTTCGATGGTAACTTTAGTATCTCGTGCACTTCTAAGGTTCTTTTTCATTCGATTGATGCGTTGGTAGCTTAGGAACTTAAAGGATTCTATTTCATTCGATTGTTAAATTAGTATTTCGAACACTTTTAGGATACTATTTCATTCGATTGTTACGTTAGAATTTTGCGCACTTTAAGGGTTCTCTTTCATGCGATTGTAACTTTAGTGTATCGTGCTCTTTTAAGGTTCTCTTTCACTTGATTGCTCTGTTTTTAAAAAATAAATCGATGAGCAGCACTATGCAAACAGTAGTTGTAAAACTTCTTCATTCTCTCAGCGTTTCGTCTAACTGTCGTAGACTTCTCCAGGGAGTTTTATAAGTCAACGTTAGCGGCCATGACTGTGTCCGATGATCATATATAGGCTTGGCCGAACTTACGAAGTTTGACAAATTCTGAAAATTTTATAGGCAGGGTGAGGAAAAAAATTGGGGTTCACGGTTTCAGCTAAACATTGTATTTCATTCGATTGTTAGGTATTTTGGCCCTTTTAGGTCTTTCATTCATTGGATTGTTACGTTACTTTCTCACGAATTTGTAGGGTTTTTTTGTCGTTGGATTGTTACGATAGTATTTTGCTGACTTTAAGGATTCTTTTTCATTCGATTGCTACGTTAGTATTTCACGACATCAAAGATTCTCTTTCATTCGATTCTGGTAATCGGGAGAGCGAGTTTTAACAACGTTGCTGCGCTAATTTCGGACCTCACTTCTTTTATTCAGGGCTTTCAAGGCGCGATTGCATTCAAATGAATAAATTATGTCCGGACATTCTGTGCGACAGAAGCATGACTCTATTTAGACAGATTATCTAGCAGAACAATTCGTAGGCGCTGCTTAAATACAAGCCAACCAAGGTCTGAGATAACCCATAAGAAGGTAAAAGTTCGACTCACAGAGGAACTAGCTGTTGGCAGTCCAATGCTTGGACATGTTTTTGTTATTTGACGGTGAAATAGGAGACCAAGTGACATTTAAAAAAAAAGGTATAGTATTGGCACACTGACGGATATATTGTCTGCTACACAAGTATTAGCAGCAGGCTGCGTTGATAAAACTGTACGGTGCCTGTTGAAAAAAGAACATCTCTGCCAATTATAACGTGTAAGAAGGGCTCGACTCTCAATCCTCGCAGAAGGGTGTTTGAGAGGTTTAATGACACTAGGAACTTAGGACTTCTTTAGAAAAACAGAATAAGGTTTACTGTTTTCACCGAGCGAAGGAGCGCTTTCAGAATGCCAAAACTTAGTTTATGAGCGAGTAATTTCGCTAACAGACGAAATTGCCCTTCCTTGAACTTAGCCTTTACAATCCCCCCAGTGGTAAGCAGACTACTTGTCCTTTGGATTACACCATTTACACGGATCATCTTGTCTAATACGTTCAAGTTTCACTACAAAGCTAAGTAATAAATGTATCATTTTTTTCTATCCATTTGTGTCATAAAAAAATAAACGAAATAACTAGTACAGGGGTAGGCGGTACAAGATCAGTTTTGAAAAAACTTATCTCATACCAAGCCAGCTCGTAGTATCGTTGAGTATTTTTACGCGTTGCTTGTATTTTGACTCGCCGACGGGCTTGCCAGAATACGGTACAACTCGTAAAAATACTCAGCGATACTACACACCAAAACGTCAAGATATATGTATTTTTACAAGTCGTGCTGTATCTTGACGAGCCCGTCAAGGCGAGTTTAAATGCAGGCAACGAGTGAAAGTACTCAGCGATACTTCACACAAAAACGTCTACTAAGTCATTCTTTATCCAACTGCCTAATTATTTATGTACTTATCGTGAGGCGGGGAAAGCGAAGAAAACAGAGAAGCGGTTTACGACAGGTCTTGTGTAATGCTCTCGTTGGATTGTCTCCAGAGAAGTCAACTTGTCGCATAAGGTTTCAAAACGATTCAAAGTTGAATTTTATTTCCGATCGTAGTTCTCAAATCGTACACATTTGAAAGTACTGAAAGTGTTTAAAGCGTATATAGTTTAAATATATCTTTTTTTCTTAGCAAACATATGAGTAATGTATTTATAACTAAAATTTTAATGTTATCGATACATGTAAAAAATACAGAATTATAGATTCTATTGTAAATAGATTTTACCACTTAAAATAAAGATTTTCGAAGTATTAAAGTGTTCGTTTATCAATGAAAAGTGATGAATAATTTTTCGCCAGTAACAAAGCCTGAGTCTACCGGTAGAAAAACTCTCAGAGACATGGATGAGCTCTAAGCAATTAAAAAGAATTTATACGGCACAATAGAAGGCAAGTGTAGCCAACCTGTCAAACAGAGTTTTTTTTTACTGTACAAAAAAACGAAATTTATAAATAACCTTAGAATATCGCGGGATATTTTTACTCCATTCTAGCGTTATTTGTACTCTACCGCTAGTGCAGTAAGAGATTCTCAGAAAGCCGTTAGCCCAATGACTTAACGGCTATCTTTGCCTCGGTATAGCGAGAAACTCTCAGAAAGCCACAACCACCATGACTTGACGGCTACCTTTGTGTCGGTATAATGGGAGAATATAGATTATGTATAGTTCAGACTGGTACCAACAACCCTAAAAGCCAGCCCGCACGTGAAATCGCGAAACAGATAGTTGATCTTGGGAAGCTAGTGACAAGATCACAAAATTCAAAGTTGTCACGTGATCGCCTGAATTTCACATAACTCTTTTTTTCACGGGGCGTTACGCAGGTGATCACTTAACTTGCAGGATCCACAGAATAGGTACACAAAAAACTAAAAAAAACAAACATTTTTTGCCAGACTGTGCCGCCTAATTTAAAAAAGCTTGCTTAAGCTACTTCTGACAAGGTAATTTGGTATTATCAACTGAGTTGACAACGTAAATTGGCCACCGTATCGAGTTTCAATGTTGACATTTCTAGCGTTAGCCCTTCGTCAGAGCGAATGGATGACTTTGATGACTTGTGGTTGTCAGTGTCCTGTTATTCAGAAAATGGAGCTTCGCTACTGGTAGGATTATGGTGATGACAAAACAAGAATAAAGAATTAGATATATGAAAATTCATATATTTGCACTGCGGTGGAAAGATGAAATTAGAAGATCCTCGCAGCTAAGAACACTACTGAAACTAGTAGTTGTAAGTAGGACCTGAAAAAAAAAAAAATTTCAGGCCCGTACGGGATTTGAACCCATGACCTCTGCGATACCGGTGCAGAGGTCATGCACCGGTATCGCAGAGGTCATGGGTTCAAATCCCGTACGGGCCTGAAATTTTTTTCAGGTCCTACTTACAACTACTAGTTTCAGTAGTGTTCTTAGCTGCGAGGATCTTCTAATTTCAAAACAAGAATAAGTTAGATGAATGGAAAGCGCTCGTTGATACCATGGGGATTAAGAGTGCCGATTTGAAAGATAAATTTTCGCTCTAGAGCTTTGCAGCTTTCCGGAGTACCTTGATGTAGGGAAGGGCTACAAATTGCCATATGCTTCTTAGAATTATTAGGGAGATTTAAGTGTCTAGCGACTGGTTTGGATGCGTTCTTGTCATTTCTTTTGAAGTTTCGAAGATGTTATCGGAACTAGTCACCTAGTCGTCTTCCTGTTTCACTGTATAACTTTTTGCTATAAGTGCAAGTTATGAATTAGATTTTCGTCACCTGCTCTCCAAAAATATTCACAGGAAAAATTTCGAAGTTTTTGAAGATTGTCATGTTGCTACACGTTTGAAGTCCCTTACATGTTTCTGTCTCATGCTTTTCTATTTATTCAGAAAATAATCATTTGCGTATGAATAGACTAAGTTATTGCAGTAAAAATGTGTTTCATTGCTTACAATTTAACCAACCCAGAAAATATGGCCAGAGGTATGTCACAAGGTTGACATTTTTTCCAATTGTTCTGGTCCACGGTATAAAACGCGACACTGAGATCCAACATGACAAGCAAGGTGACGTGGCCTTTTTCCACATTGAGTAAAAGATCATTTTTGTCTCAGTGCTGTGATTTTTTCGATACGCACTTTGGAGACCAGAAAATAAGCCGTTTACTATCATGTGATCTTGCATTTGGAAAGCCTACTGACTTTTCCGTGATTTTGGATGTAAACTGCAAGTTGCTGACCGGACGTAGGGTGCTGATTGACGGGAGTCCTGCTTTCTTAAGAAAAGGGTGCCCTGATGTATTCTTTCAGTCCTCTACAAAGACACCGGATCCACGTGACAGCTTAACAGTTTTGTAATGACAGGGAACGGTTCATCTTGGTCAGACGATGGTAGAGGATCACGTGTACAAGTGTTTGTGCTTGAATCAGCAATTATCCGTAACTTCTCGTCAGACAATGGAGTAAATTCATAAAACTCAATGTCACAACCTGGAGGACTTGTTGGAAAAAGCGAGAGAGCATCATTGATGGTAGAGTGGTTTTCGGCATCTAACTCAGGCCTAAAAGCCGTGATTTTGTGAACAAAATGTTCACTCAAGTCATTTGCCAGCGCATGAGCGTCCGTATGATGGGGTAGAGCCTCATCTGCCCACAAATTCAAAAGGCGTTTACTGACCCGAAAGAGCCTTCCCTGGTTCGAGCTATTATAAGCTATTATTATCAACATATTGCTTGTATTAACCGCGTCTAGAAACATTCATCAATTACAAGGCGTAAGGTCACTTCGCTTTAAATCAGAATTAAGAATTAAATCAGAATTAAGCGTACTGGCTCGCCATTTCTTCTCAGCTCTCCTGGCTTTCATTATTGCATCATTCTTGTAACATTCCACAAGTTCCTCCATGGTGTCAAGGGGGTTACGACAAAAGCTAGAGTTTCCGAAATTCAGCGTGTTTGAGTGTAGAGGCAGGCTTGATTTAGTGAGTAGTTAACGGAGTCATTGTGGCTCCTAACCAATCATAAAGCGCTATGTTGTACCACGTGACCAACGTGGACCAGTCTGCGTCTACGACACGTCTTAAGATCTGTAAGATTCTTGTGGGTATCTCCTCGTTCATCCCTCTCAATATAGGCTACTTTTGAGATAAAGAACACTTCATCTCTTAATTCTAGTCCTCTTCTATTTATTAGAATACCCTTTGTCATGTTAAGTTCAATAACGAAATCCTGTATGATTTCCAAAATCCTCGACCTCTGTTCCAAAAACATAGGTTCTTTAATATGTCTCAATTATCCATCTCGATGCTTTAGACACGAAAAAAGATTGAAATGAAACGAAATTGCCTTGCCATGGGTTCTTGTCTAATGAATTTGAAATTTATATGTACCGAATCAAAATAATTACATACTGCCTGTGCTATGTAAACTTCTTTTAAACACTTTTCTATATATTGACGATAATCATCGGTCAGATCAGGTGACATTAGACCTATTTGTCATCAAAATAGTCTCCTCAACGGAGCAGTTGTTCTTTATGTAATTTCAATGTCGCCATCAATCCAAGCTGTAATTCAACGTGGTAATCTACTTGTCCAGAATTTATATATGTTAGGATCGAACGTAAGGCTGACTGATTTCTAATATATCTTGGGGATCAGAGACTGAAAACTTAAAAAAATCGCACACGGTCGTCTTCCCCCTCCTCCCCCCCCCCCCCAACTCAGTCTCCCTTCCTCCTACTCCTCACAATCTTCCTCCTCCTTCTTCCAAATTTACTGAATAAAACTAGGATTGAATTTCATTGGCCTAGTCACCAGTTACATAGGCTCCGCCGCCCCCTCCTCCTCGTATTCTTCCTTCTCCTCCTCCCTACAATTCTCCTCCTCCTCACAATCCTCCTCTTCTTCTTCACAATCCTCCTCCTCCTCCACCTAACAATCCTTCTTCTCAAAATTCTCATCCTCTCTCTAACAATTCTCCTCCTCCATCTCACAATTCCCCTCTACTTCACAATACTCCTCAGAATTCTCCTCCTCTCCCTCACCTCCTCCTCCTCTCAATCCCCCTCCTTACGGGTTTTTTCGTATAATCAATGACCTCCATTAAGGTAAGAATGTGTCAGATAAACCGGACTTGTCTAAGACTATTAAATGAATACTCTCCACTGACCGTTTTAAACCACCAACAAAAGACATAGAAACTATGGTAACAAAATCACTTTCCATGGAAGAAGAGAAAAGGGCTAAGCAAAGGGAGTAATTAATATAGTATTAAGAGAAAAACAAAGGGTGTTGGTATGAACGTTACTTAAGGACATGAGACAGTCACCTAGCCTTCGAGAAAAATGCTATCAAAAGAAAAATAATACATCAAGAAATACCACAAAGTCTATCATCTTCAAAATAAAGACGACATCATTAATAAACAAAAAGAGTACAACCAACAAAATAAAAATCATCAAAAAAGAGAGAATATCGAAAGCAAAAGCAAGATCTCATTCGTTAATAGGTGAAGGACTATCATCAACAAAATCGAAATCGTCTTCCTGAATAAACGAGGGACCATCGCCAGAGAAAACGAGAAGAAAACTATTCTCCAGCTAAAACAGTCTAAGAGGAAAACTTACACTTTCATAATTCTCTGCGGGTAATATGGTGGTGCCATACTTTTATTCACGAAGGCCAGTATAAGAGGAAGGAAAACTTACACTTTCATAACTCTCTGCGGGTAATATGGTGGTGCCATACTTTTATTCACGAAGGCCAGTATAAGAGGAAGGAAAACTTACACTTTCATAACTCTCTGCGGGTAATATGGTGGTGCCATACTTTTATTCACGAAGGCCAGTATAAGAGGAAGGAACACTTACACTTTCATAACTCTCTGTGGATAACGTGGTGGTGCCGTATTTTTAATCACCAAAGCTATGTAATGCGTGAGTTGATGATGTCGCACCTTTGCCGTCACTGTCAAAGACCATTCAGCCGTTCAGACAACAGAGACCGTCACGAGAAACATTCGTGTTTGAACCCAAGGGATGACGAGCTAGCAATTCTAATCGTTGACCTGTGGGTGCGGCAAGGCGTGTTTCACTGAGTCGTTGCTCCTGGAGCATTTAGATGAATCGTTTGTAGATCCTCCTATTGTGATCCATTACTGCTATGGCGCATGAAAAAATGGTTTTCGTCAAATGAGAGGGGAACGTATCAAACTTCACGGACTGTTGAAAAAATGGTTCACTATGAAAGGTGACTTACTGGTCCAGGACTATCTGATGACCGAAAGAGGAAATGATAAAGAAGTCTTGGTTCTTTTTACCAAACATTCCCATCATTGCATCATAACTGTCACGTACTATTTCCAAAACGAGAGCGAGTGTTTCATCGGGGTATCCAAACACCGAGAAACAAATGAAACGGCCGTGTGCTTTTATTGTTTCGAGGTATTTGGATATCCCCGATGAAACACGAAGCACGAGTTTTGGAAATACCTTCTCATGATCACTCTTAAAGAAATAATTAACAACGACTTCCAATTAGAATTGTTTGCTATCTAACATTCCTTCATCGATAATTTAAATATCAATGATGTTTTCTACTGGCGTAATTAATTTGTGTTTATGGTGTGATTAAATTTATTCTGAAAAGTTGCTGGAGCTGCCAGCATTTACAAGTTGTCGTTCAGTAAGGATGTATACTGTAACAAAGTCGTTCGAGAGATTTCAGCAGCCGAAAAGTGTGGAGGATGAGAAAAAAAGTGTTTATAATGCAGTACCAAAAGCAACAGCTTATAACACCAAATGGTTGTTTGAGGTTTTCGAGAAATGGAAACAGAATCGATTAGTGAAGTCCTGTACTTTAGAACCCGGCGGCCTTTTTACCACAAGGAATAAGGAGTACAAACTTTGGACACGGCCATTATAGATAGGTCTGCATGCAGTGTGAACTACTGGCTGTCGAAGTTCGTTCAAGAAGTAAGCAACTCTTCTGGGAACGCTATACTTCCTGTTCGTTGTACTCAATCATTTGCGGACTGAACTTCCACCTTCCTGATATAAATGGAAGTGCTGCATTGAACCCTTTGGACATGTCCGACCGTAGCTGAGTTACATTTTTTAAGGAGAAAAATTTGGTTCGCGTAAAGTACTTGTGTGTATTGCTGATTTTAATACTTCTTTTTTTTTTCTTTCGCTTTGTTAGGTTTGTGACATTTCGGCGTGTTTAAGATGTAGAAATGAAGGAAGGAACGCGAATGGGTGTAACTTTGAAAACAAAAGGAGACGAGAAAGAGGGTATAAATAAGAAAGAACAATAACTATTTTGGTCAAAAGACTATTTGGACAGTCATCAGCT
This sequence comes from Pocillopora verrucosa, assembly GCF_036669915.1. Lineage (NCBI taxonomy): Eukaryota > Metazoa > Cnidaria > Anthozoa > Scleractinia > Pocilloporidae > Pocillopora > Pocillopora verrucosa. Next base: position 9,501,822 of record NC_089324.1, read on the forward strand.
AGGTCACTTCTACACACTGTTTATTTTTATAATGGAAAGTTACAAATATAAGAGTTTTCGATGGTTTTATTAATTTCACGGATAATGTTTCCAAAACATCTCATAGTGGCATTTGTGATTTGAAATACGTCCCACGTTCTGTGACACATATTTGTCATCCGAAAGGCCAGTCACATGAGCGATGCCTTGTTAGTTGTATCGTTTATATATTACTTTATCCGATACATTTGGCAAAGATATCAGTGCTTTTTATTTCAAGCCTAAACCTCTAACACAGGGGTTTTACAAGGATCCGGTGAAGATAAATTCATTAAAAAAAAGTTTGCCAGATTTTTGCTGCGCAGTTAGGATAAAGAAAAAAAAACAGCCCATTGTCTGAGGGTTACATGTGCTTCTAGGTTATTCCAGAGTGGAGTAGACGAAAAACTCATCAGAAAACGTACTGGTCATGTATCTAATGCACTTTATAAGTATGAAAAGGCCAGCGAAGGTCAAGCTAAACATGTTGGAAGCATTTTCAGCGCAGATCAAAGTAGTAATCAGAATAGTAGCCCTAAAGAGGAAAGTAAAAACGAATTTCCTGTAAAGGACATGGCTGAAGAAAAACGTGTGGAAAAGAATTTTTCTATTTTCGAATATGTCAAGTTTAATGATTGTGAAGTAAATGTTTTTGTAAATGAGGTTAAATAAGAAAATGAAGCATATTAAAAATAAGGGTACTTGTGAGTAAGAAATCTTCATTGATTTTGTGTAAGGTGTCATTATGCAAAATTTAGTGCATATTTATTTTTACCGGAGAGTGGTATGCTCTTTTTCATTGGGTATCCAAGCACATGCACGTGATGTGGTATAGATCTTGTGGTTGGTAGCTGACCTCATACATTATTAATGAGTTTAAGAAGTACATGTGTCAAAACATGGTTTGACCGGGCAAAGATGCTAACAGTATTTTTAAGGAATCCCCATTACGTGATTTCTTTCAAGAACTTTCAAGATCAATTGGGTAGAAGGAGTCTATTATTGCAAGCATTTCCAACATTGTGGCAAGATATAATGGATGTGTACCGCAGATACTCATCGCCTATTCTCATGTGTGGCCTTGGATTTACATCCTAACAGTGATGACGATCGACACTTGTTCGATCACCTTTTGACACATGAGGGATGTATGCTGTTTTTAATTCCCTCTTATCTCAAGCTAGACGTGAACTAATAAGGGTATTCTTGTAAAGTGTGAGGTGCTTGCAGGTCATTAAAACTGTTCATCGCTTTATGAATGAAAAAGATATGGATCTTGACGAGACGGAAAACTCCTCTTAAACCGCCTTTTCAACGCAAAAAAACCCTCTTTGGCGAATCTGAGGGAGGGGAAGGAGAGGAGGAAGAAGCAGGAGAGGAAGAACCCAAGAAAGTCATGAATGAATAAATGTTTCACGTCCTCCTTGTCAGTTTAAGTTTTCTTGATATTGATTAAAATTGCTTCAAGAAATCTGTGACTTTTTATCTCAATAAAATCGGTCGCAAAACAACAAGGAGGAATACAAAGTGCCGAAACCAGTTTTCAAACCAAGGTTACTGCAGCCATTACGTAGTGCCCTAGCCACCGGACCATCACGACTATTCATCCAAGCAGTGGGTAATGTTATAAAAATTAAACGTAAAATAGGTCCTAAGACTATTAGGTTTCCTTTTAACGGTTTCGACTTTAAAAAAGATTTAAACCACTTTTAACTTTCTTACTTCGAAAAAAAAGTGCGGTGTTTAGGATGAAAAAATTAAACAAAAACTTTGTTTTAAAATAAAAAAACATTCAGCTTACCATTATTCTATTCTATTCACAATTTTTTACCACTAGGTATTTCATCTCCCCATTGGAATAATAAACAGCGGTTTGACACTTGAAGTACACTCCGTTGGGATTATGTTCTGATTCAATTTGCATAAGGCTGATGGTTCTGAACGATAGTTCTTGAGAATGTCCTTTTTCTATTTTACTAGACCAGAATATACTGGTTAGCATTCTGCAAATACCCTATGGCTTAGTGGAGTCTAGTAAAGAAGAAACAATTCAACGAGGGACTTTTTTACAAACTCCAAACTTGTTTTGGAAGTACATGTTTGCAGTTTGCAGTCATGGCCAAAAACAGAAATCTATTTGAATCTCGTTCATTTAGGGTAGTGCCTCCTCTTAAGATTTTAAGAGTTCACACGTTTCAGTGTTTCTCTCACATGTAAGTGTGTTATTTGTTCAGTTATAAGTTCTTTTTTGTAAGATATCTATGATGTCTACGTAAGTTTTAAACGTTTCTTTTCAAATAACTAGCGAATTCCTTCCCCCCACTGATTCCACTAGATTTTCCCGAATACACCTCTTTTTTAGCGTTCCATTTCTATAATACTTGAACCCTTCGATATTTTCAAGTAACGTCTTTTTTCGTCTACTTCTGGCTGATGAAAAAAACAAGTCTGTGATTTTTCGCTGACTCTCATATCCATTTTTGGTGGACTTCCTGTGGACGTTCGTATCTGGCGGAACTTTCATGGGTAAACGCTGTTTTGGCGGGCTTTTTCCTAGAAATAGAAGATTTGGCTGAAGAACATTGGGTGAAGGTACCTAAAATTTCCTCGTTTGCATAGGTTCTTGTAATTCAAGTGTCTTGTGATGTGTCTTCCTCAGCCCCTCAGACCACTCAACGTGAGGAGAACGAATTGGTGAAATATTTACCTATACCACGCGAACCTATCAAAGATTATAATCTTCTGGAAGAGAACGACGTCATACTTATCTGAGCAATCATGGTCTATCGTTTCCTTATATAGCTCTTGTATCTTCAACCCGATTTGTCAACCTCAGCTGTTTGACGACATAACACTTAACGACGTAGCACTGCCCTAACCAGACTTCCCCTTGTACCTTGTACCCAAAGCCGGTAGCCTGGTTTATAAACAGGTTTTATATTGGCTGTTTAATAGGAAGGCCAATCACCATGCTCTAACTTGGTCTCTACGTGACAGGTGTAATCTACACTTTCAGATGGGCTCTGAGGCGCAAGATCAGTTGTATTAACTAGAGGAGACCATGAACTATCGAGGGGTTGAAATACAAGAAATTCATACAAAGCGACAACACGTGTAAAGGAAGAAAGAAGAAGAGTTATACAGCAAGCGTGTCTGAATTTAACCCTCTAACTCCCACGAGTGCTGAGACAAAATTTCTCTTTAGAACATCAATACAATATCAAAGAGATAACTAATGAGGATCCAAAAAAATATCAATAAAGGGATTAAATGTGGAACCGATACTAAATTCTCCAAATTAACGTCACAAGTATTTTAAAACTGAGTAAGGAGAATTATTAATGAGGTCTTAGGAGTGAAAGAGTTAAAGGAGCAGGTCAAAAAGTTGAGACTACGATTCGGTAAATTAATGGTACAATAATAGCGTCTTACTCCTACAAGAAGAGCTTAAAAAACGCAAATTCCACACAGCTAGGTAACTGCGTTGAAATTTTATGCTCCTGTCGCCATTTTGACTATTATAAGAGGTATGAAAAATATCAGAAACCACACCCAGCATGTTTCCTTGAGAACTAACAACGAAAGAACATTTATTCAATAATAAAAGACGTTCATACTCTATACATAACAAAAAATTCCAGTGGGAGTAACAAGTGTTCTGTGAATTTCCGCTTGAAAAAGGTAAGTAGCTATAGATTATTGCCCATTTTTTATCTAACCTAGGATCTGGCAAGCTCAAAGACCTATTCAATAGAAGCTTGTTAGTTGAAGATACTTATTAAACAAACCTTGATGTCCACTTTTGAAAAATACGTAAACAGAAATATATTGATGGGTTATTAAATCTTGATTAATTGCCCATAGGCTGCCTACATGGTATCTTGATTTGCTAAAATAGAAAACCATCATCCTAAGCTCATGTAAGTTCAGGAGTCAACAATTCGCCATGCTGTTTGCAAATATGTAAAAAATCATTCTAATCCTTTGCTCTAACTAATTAATGAGTCAACAACTTACCACAAGGTGCAATTAAGTTACCTTAAGTGTGCGCAACTTGCACACGTGCGCTGAACTACTCGATTTGGACTTTTCCAGAGAGGACTGGAATTCTAAGTATTATGGAAAAACTATTTGAGTCAATCTTAGGGTTTCAAGAGTAAGATGTAATGTTACTGAGGTTCAGTGATTATCAAGTCAGATTCCAAAGTTGTCCCGCACGAAAGTCTTTCGAAAGCATTGAACTCTTATTGTTATTCTGCATTTCTATGTCTGACGTTGAACATTGGAGTAGCTCTACGTCCATAGTAGGAGAATTGTAACGGTAAAATTTATTTGCCGTCACGAATCACTCAATTTGCAGAGTTTCTGGTTCATACTTTCCTCTAACGATTTTAGGTTTTTGTCAGCATATAAATATTTGTGTCGTCAGCAAATAGAAAAAAATCAAGTTTGTCAGAGGATTCATAGACATCATTGATACACACTGGAACCAGAAAAGGGTTAAGGCCTAAACCTTGCGGTACACCACAGGTAGTGATGGTTTTTGTGGATAGATGGGAATCAACTTGAGATGTATGGGTTTTCCCTTGCAAGTAAGATGAAAACCCATATTTATTACCTCACGGAATCTAGATTGATATAGCCTCTGGAGGAAAATGTTATGATCAACAATGTCAAAAGCTTTTTCAGATCAACAAAAACTCCAAGTAAGAATAAGCGTTTGTCCATATTTGTCTGGATAGTGTTCATGATATCTAGAATTGAATACTGTGTTAAATACGCTTTACGGAAGCCATACTGAGAGAGAGAAACTAGTTTGTTTTGTTTGATGAAGGATTTTATTCTATTGTACATAAAGTTCTCAAAGATTCTACTAAAATTTGGAATCATAGGAATGAATCAGTACTTGCTTGCATCAGTTTTATTGTCAGCCTTAAGAATAGGTATAACCTCTACCATTTTTGGCTTATTTGGATATACTCTTGTGAGGTGGACAAATTTATAATTTTAGCAAGGATACACTAATTTCGTACCGTTACAAATTGGCTAAGTGCAGTCTTCTATTGTTGCATTTGAAGTACACATTAGAGTGTCAAAAAAACTTGGCACTCAATAGAATGAAACAGAAAATGTGCGACTGCTCTTTATGGAACTGGGCGAAGCACGTAGAAGGAGTGCTCAGTCCCGCTATTATTCTACATGATATAACCATTAGAGTGTCAGGAAGACATGGCGATTCAATTAAATGATAAGAAAAACTCGATGAATTACTGGTTTTGATGTAACTAAGCGCACCGCGTAGAAAGAGTGAAACATTTTGGAACACATATTTTACACGGTTAGGTGCACGCCACGCAAACGGAGTTGCCTCAAGATGAAATAATTTCATTGATAGCACAAAGTTAAAAGAAATGGGAACCAAGAGAAGCACATGCTTATTTGTCCATCGAGTTTTATCTGGTATATGAGTTACAGAAAAGTCCGTGCTGCGTTCTTGCATGACCCACTGTTACTCTGAAGGTACCACTCAAGACATGATGAACAAACTAAAATCTTAAATATTTTGCTTTACAAAAACGCATCAGTAAAGATTATGGACAAACTGGGACATGTTAATTACTACTTCTTAAGTTGTCTATCATTTTGGTTGTATAGCAGTGATACGGTCTCACTTTGATTTCCCACGGAGTATCAAATTACTCTTTGGGCAGTGCAGATGTATCCGAGAGAATTCAGTCTATTAATCTTCGATGGACCTCCATCTGACTCCCAATGATTTCTTTTCCAAATTCACCGGTTTGCTCACTTCGAGATTATTGTCATCAGTTGCCTTCTTCAAACTGTTATTATATCCAGGCGTACTCTGATTGTTCAAAAGAAGACTCGAAGACATGAATGTGTTAGGTAGCCAGAAATATTTCAAGATTCAATATGACTTTCGCTTCATCAATCGGGAGTTGAGACCTTCGAACTCTCTTCAAAGATCGCACTTTATTGCATTTTGTCCAGTTTAACCGTTATAGCTAACTGGATCATTTTAACAAGTTAAACTAATTCTTCTAGTTTATGGCGTAACATACCGTTCAAAATTCAGTCTGGGTATTTTCCCTATCGAAAAATTAATTTTCATATTAGTTTACTCATTTTTCCAGTCAAAGGATAGTTTTATCATTTCGATCCATTCAAATAACTCTGCAAGATTGCACAATTTGTCCATTTTAATAGTTTTTGTTAGTTAGACCAATTTGACCAGTTAAACTTATTCACAACGTTTTTTCATTTTTTCCGGTTAAAACATTTATGCTCATTTGACAATCTCTTAACCAATTATACCAAATCAGTGAGTTTGTGCAGTTTGTTTAGTTTCATCTTTTAAACGATTCAGAAGATTGTAAACAGTTGAACCGATTCAGCTAGTTTGTGCATTTAGAACGTCTGAGCTTAAATTATCATTTTACCAATTGAGACAATTCAGCTAGTCTGTTTATTTTGTGCAATTTAGCCACTTAGGCTAATTTCAGCTTCTTAACCACTTCAACTTATTCAGCTAGTTTGTGTATTTCGTCGGGTAAATTATTTTTAGCTAGATTCTAAAGTTTTAAACCATTTAACCAACTTAGCTTATTTTTATGTTGTGTACAGTTTAACCGTTAAAGCTAGTTTAAGCATTTCAACCAGTTAATCTAACCCTGTTCAGCTGATTTGTGTATTTTCTGAAGTTAAAACGTTTTCCATAGTTTGAACATTTTCACCAGGTGAACTTCGGTTAGTTTCCGCATTTTGTTTAGTCTAACTACTTTTTGCTACTTTGAACATTCTGAAACCTTTTAACATAGCAAAATAGTGCATTTTGTCCGGTTTAACCGTTTAAGTTATTTAGACGATGTTAACCCTTCAACCACTAAGAGTGATTGGCATCTAGCTTCCAATATCACCCCTAAAACACACAATAAATGGGGGTAAAGGAAATGATCAACAGCTAAAGAAGCTCTTGATTGAATTCTCCTTGTCAGCACCTTAGGAAATGTAGAGAGCAGTATGGAGGATACGCATACTGATTTAAGGATGTAGAGTTATTACCAGTTAAAATAATTTAGCTAGTTGGTGTATTTTGTGCAACCTACCTTTTAAGTTGAATTAACTAATTTAACGAGTGGAATCAATTTACTAATACTGCGCATTTTGAAAATTTTAACCCTTCTAGCTAATTATTTAGCATTTCTACCAGTTTAATCAAGTTAGTTTGTTTTTGACCGTTGTAGCAAGTTTTAGCTTTTTAAGCAGTTGAACCAATTACCTAATTTGTGCATTTTGTGCGCTTTTATCGTTTTGTTTATTAGGACCATTTCAAGTCGTTAAACCAATTCACCTCCTTCGTTCATTTGCCAGTTTGTTACCCAATTTCAACCAATTCAAGTGATTCAGTAAACTTTTTGCATTTTGTTCAGCTCAATCATTTTTTGTTAAAATATATTAAAGTTCACACGGCAACCAG